>NC_059301.1:30016411-30033911 GCF_017591435.1 Portunus trituberculatus
TCGACCCAGAAAAAAAAGGTCAATAGTTTCTCCGAAAAATAAATAAAACGACTGACAACAAAATTAGGAGCAGCGTAAGGGAAGATAAGAGAAAAAGATGAAAAAAAGAGAAAATGATGGCATAACGCAGAAAAAGGCCAGAGGTGGAAGAAACAAAAAAGGAGGAGAGAAAAGAAGACATATGTGACACGATGTTTTTGGAAAATACTTTTAGTGCACTGAATTTTTCATACATTTTAGATCCTCTTGCTGCTCCGCCTCCGTTGTTACGAATAGAAGAAAATATGTTTGTAAAATGGAAGAATTGGTTATATGTAAGAGAGAGAGAGAGAGAGAGAGAGAGAGAGAGAGAGAGAGAGAGAGAGAGAGAGAGAGAGAGAGAGAGAGAGAGAGAGAGATAAATCAATACTCACCATTATAAACGTCCTCCTCGAGTGGGATAAGCAGAGGGAACACCACGTTGATAGCCATGACTGCTCTTCCTTGTCCTCACCCTCCTTGCTGTCCTCTTCCCTTTACTGACGGTCCTCTTCACTTCACAACTTCCCTCTTAGGGTAGCACCAAGTCACTCATGAGCACCTTTGCTTAGATTCCTATTCAGTTAGCTCCCCAGTCAGCACCACAGAAGTTTACCTGGATAATAGAACCTGTTAGTAGTCTCAGCACCTCTAGTATAGTCTTTGGTTGAGGAGAGTGGATAGGACTTGAAGCACTTAGTCACCTCGGTCAGCACACTACGAAGACAACACCACACTTTTTTCTTTTATTTTCTTGAGTCACAAGGTCGGTCAGAATTGTTTTTTTCTCTCTCTCTCTCTTTTCTTTCTCTTTCTGGGTTTACTTTTCAAATCCGTTTTTGTGAACAGAGAGGGGAAATGAGAGACACGGGGCCGCGATGGGAGATGACATATGTTCCTGTCCGTCCGAAAGTTATTTTTTTCCTCTTTTTATTTTCACATTCTTCCGAACTTTTGTCGCCACATTGGTTGCTATCCTATGTTTTCGTGTCCTTTTGATTTTTTCTTGACGTTTTTAATCTCTGGAAAAAAAAAAACAATTGTGTGAGTTGAAATACAAACTTTTATATAAAGAATCACTAGGAATGAGCTTACATTTTTCTTTAAAAGTATAGGCGGGTGGTCAGGAGCTGACAGAATGGTAAAAAGTCTAATTAATTGCTACTCTCTAGAAAAAAAAATAGAAAAAAAATCTAAGGGAAAAGTTTGAAGAGTCAGGTTAGAGCACAAAGTAACGGCTTCCATATTTATGAAGGATTGAAATGGCACACGGAGGGAAATTATATATCAAATTAATAGAGTGGTACATGACTAGAGCAGACTAACCAATCATATTGTTAGCAACATCAATAGAGGAATTGATTATACATGTATTCATAATTTACACAAACCGCATGCCCTGTTTATGTTCCTAACCTCTAAATTAATATCACCTAAACACAATTCTATAAGTGTAAATTTCACCTAAATTGCAGTGTGGTAGGTGATGAATTCCTTATTTTTAACCACTACATACCGCTAGAGGCTGAGACGGTCAATAATTGGTTTTGTGAATGATAGCAAATGCAAACAATAAAAATAAGTCAGAGGTATACTTGTACATATTTTTTTTCTCTCGGCTACTTCCACTAATTAGAGAAACTTGGTTCAACTTACAGTCTACGTTTTAAAAAATATTTTCGTGTGTTTAGCCAAAGTCTATGACACACACACACACACACACACACACACACACACACACACACACACACACACACACACACACACACACACACACACACACACACACACACACACACACACACACACACACACACACACACACACACACACACACACACACACACACACACACACACACACACACACACACACACAAAGATAAATTGACAAATAGATAGACAGATAGATAGATACATAGATAGATAGATAGATAGATAGATAGAGAGATAGATAGATAGATAGAGAGATAGATAGATAAACAGATAGATAGACAGATAAATAGATACACAGATAGATAGATAAATAGACATATATAGTTAATTGACCACTGGGTAGAATAACATCATTCTAAACAATATCCAAGAACATTTGTAACCCAATCAGGAAATAATATAAATGAAAAAAAGCTCAAAAATGTCCTGTAATCCAAAGAAATGAAGAGAAAACCACAATTAAGCAAGTCGGTGCATGTGCCAGGAAGCAAACAAAAAATGCGTCTAAGCACATTACATCTTCCTCCCTCTCGAACAAACCGATAAGAGCGTACAACGTGCGGAAAACTGGATGTAGTCAACTGGAAGAGCACAGATCCAGTTAGTTCTGGTCCCGAGTGTAAAGGGGGAAGTGAAAGACCTTCACTTAGGTTGGTGAATTGGGTGTCGTTTTAGCCTCTCCCCTATACCTTCCATTGGTTTGCTTGCTCCCGTTCAGTGCTCAATAAAGGCAATTATTCGCGCGTTCTGTGTAAAACATTTAGGCTGTGCGTGACTTGTAGGACGGGAAAGAAGGTAGAAAGGCCGACTGGACTGACTGTTGTTCGTGGCTCTGCAAGGTAAGCCTTCTAACATTCTCCCATTTGTGTTAAACTTCCTACATACATCTTACTTTTCTTGAGTCTTTCCTTCTCTTTTCTCTCCTTTTTATTTCTATTCTTTTTACTGATCATGAGTTCTCCTCTTTTCTCACTCACAATCTCTCGTTTTCTTTACCTCTCCCTTACCCCTTCATATTTGAATCACACCTCCAACACACGTCACTGTTCTTTTCCCTTCGCTTCATTTTCCCCTTTCCTCTTTCTCTTTCCCTTTCTCAATTCTTTTTTCCCCATCTCAAATATCTCCTATTTTCTTTCCTTCCGATCTTGGATTCAACAATTCTCTTTAAATTACATTTTGTCGATCTCTCTTCCTCTCCCTTTTCCCTTTTTCCTCCTCTTCTTTTTCCTCCCCCTCCCTTTTCGTAAACATAAGGTGAGAGTATGTATATAACTCTATGTTTCAACATCGATTTTCTGCACAGGAGAGGTGGTAAAAGATGTAACTATCAACAACAGAGAGAGAGAGAGAGAGAGAGAGAGAGAGAGAGAGAGAGAGAGAGAGAGAGAGAGAGAGAGAGAGAGAGGGGAATATATTCATATCAGATGGAAACAAAAGTCTAAACAAAACATGAATCGATTAACCTTTTATTTGTGTGTGTGAGTATGAATGTCTTTATTGTTCATTTGGGTTTTGTTTACAAACAAGAGAGAGAGAGAGAGAGAGAGAGAGAGAGAGAGAGAGAGAGAGAGAGAGAGAGAGAGAGAGAGAGAGAGAGAGAGAAAGAGATTACCAGGATATAAAACGAAAACATATCCCTAACGAAAAATGCGATTTCATTACAAAGATAGCACTGCGGAGGACAGGAACCGTCTCACCTGAACCATAAAGAAGAAAACATCACAAACAAAGGCTGGGGGAGTGAGACCGGAGGACGGTGAGAGGGCGGGGAGAGGGTGGGGAGAAGACGGGGAGTGGGAGGGAAGGTGGATGGTTCAGCGGGCGGCGGGCGGAACACCAAGACATAGCACCCGGTAATGTGCATTGCTGGGTTGAGAACACTGAGAGAGCACTGAGAACACTACATCACTGCCACCTTATTGACCCGGGACTCCGACTTGAAACCCTCGAGGCCTTGTGGAGCATTAGCAGCTTTTCCGAGGCCACATTCTTCTCAATGGGCACACACATGAGGCATTCAGGCGGCCAGGCAGACACGGAAGTGACAACACGACGGTTGAAAAACAAAATAACCTAACTTTTTCGCTGCTGCAGAATTTTTCTCTCCCTCACGCACAGACACATGCGTGCTCACTACTCGTCTATGTTCCAGGTCCCGCTGGTCTGATTATCTACTACTACAGTCCCCGCGAGAAAAGGAAGAAAGAAGACACAACAGTGCTATTATTTTGTAACTTGACGTATTTGTTGTTCAGGCTATACGAGTTGGAGAGTATTATTAGACATGGTCTCAAAAACAAAGGGTAAAATTGAGTTAGTGATTCTTAAATGCTTGACGTACACGTGAATTTCTGTTGAGACTAAGTTACTATATGAGACAAGAATAGACATAGCTATAGAATCTTGATATAATTTGAAAAATAAAAGAGCACCAGCAATGAATAAGAATAAAGATAGTTGGATATTTCACGCACACATGGGTTTTCCTGCAAATAAGTTACCTTGTAAGTAAGATTTAATACCAACTACGAGTATTACTGAATTACGACCAATAGAAAACTCATGTACGAATAATGAACTGAATTGGACAAACGGACAAAGTGCACGTAAGTTTCGTTAAATGAATCTACTCAATCAAATGAGACACGATATTTATGTAGAATTTTGACGTATTAAAGACATGAAAATCCTCCAAGAAAACTTTCAGAGAAGGAAAAATTGGATCAGTGATACGCATAAATTTCACATAAAGTAGGCAATGCTAAATGAAAAAAATGAAAAAACGAAAATGAAAAAGAAAAAAAAATATTGGTGGTGTTTAAAAATCTCAAGTACACATGTTAGGTAAGATTGCTGAATGGTTTACAAAGAAGAGGAGACAAGGTGCAGGCAGTTCTCGACACCTGACTTGCATGTTCATTTTACACTACGAATATAAAAGAAAGTAAATATTGCACCAAGAACCGTACGAAGAGAATTAAGTGAGGATGGCTGAAAATATGTGTCCATAATTATTCTCAACGATATTTTGTTCTTCATGATTTACGTAACACAGACAAGATACAGTTTTCGAACTCTTACATATATGCAACATTTACGCTATGAATACATAAATGAATCGTAAAAAAAGAAATAAAGAACATATATATTAGAAATAAACTCAATAAACACATATTTTGCTAAGCGATATTACTGTACGTCATGGTTTACTTAACACAAACAAGATTAATCTGTCAAAATCACAAACGTACAATTGCTAAACACACGTAGAAAGAATAAATCAGGTTAACAATGGGAAGAAGTTTCAAGTGTATATAAATTATTCATGATTTCCATAAAAAGAAACAAAATACACTTATCGACACTTAACACACACACACACACACACACACACACACACACACACACACACACACAAATACACACTGCATTTGCACCACGAAAGGAAATATTCACTAAGAAAACGTACGCTCATAATATCTAACTTTACTGCTTAAGAAAGACACGCAAGATGATATCCAAAGCATTTCAAGTACTCCACCAGTCTAACTTTTGCCGATTAAGTTACCAGCACAGCCATTTGGATAAAAGGCTCTTTATATTTACCTTTCGAATTCCACCCCTGGTTTACCCCCACTGGCAGTCCCGACCCATCGCTGCAAACACGGAGAGTTGTACACAATGCCGAAATTTATAAGAAAGGTTAGATTCACATCTCCGCTTCCTATTCACCACCGTGCTGTGGAGGAGCGATAAATTTAAGGAAAACCTGGTGACTCGCCCTGAAAATACCGAAATAATTTAAGTTTTCAAGACAGTATTTCTTTGTGATGCTAGAGGAGAAAGAGAAGGAGGAGGAAGAGAAGGAGGTACAGGATATTCAGGAGACGAAGAGATAAAAAATATATATATAAAGAACACAGGAAGATGAAAAAGAGGATTACAAAGAAGCGGGAGAACAGGACAGTAAGAAGACAGGAGAAAAATTAGAAGGATTAGAAAAAAAGGAGGCAGCGGATGATGAAAGAAGCAGCACGAAATGAAACAGGAGAGGGAGGGAGAAGGAGACGGAGGAGGAGGACGAGGAGGAGAGGGAAAGACAAAGAACACAAAGGGAAAACAATCTGCAGCCTACCTGTTATCAAGACGAGGCTGTTTGTAATAAATTACACTATCTAATCTAATCTAAGAGGGTGGGATAGGAAAGGCAAAGGCTGTAAGAGGAGGAGGAGGAGGAGGAGGAGGAGAAGGAGGAGGAGGAGAAGGAAGAGGAGGAAGAAGAGAAGCGACACAGGAAACAAATCAAAACCAAAGAGCAAAACAGGAGCATACGACAGCAGATCTGTTGACCCTTATACAATGAGAGAATAAGATAGAAGACACAAAGGAGGATGGGGAAAAGGAGTAGCAGGATGAAGAGAAGGAGGAAAAGTAGAAAAAAAAGAGAGAGGAGAGGAGAGGAGAAAGGAAGAGAAAGAGGATAGAAGAGACAAAGGAGGAGAAGGAAAAGGAGTAGGAGAATGAAGAGGAGGAAAACAAGTAAAAAGAGGAAGAGAGGAGAAAGAGGAAGAGAAAGAGGAGGAGGAGGAGGAATAAGAAAATGAGGATGGGGAAGAAGAGGAGGAGTCGGAGGAGGAGGAATAAGACGGTATGAAGCATAGAAACTGATATAGAAAGCAAACAGACACGAAAAAATAGGAGTGTTTCCTCTGCCTATTAAACTCCCGCTGTGTACACTTGCTGCGTTCGACAGACTGACGGAGAGGGGAAGGAGCAATTATTCAGGGACGCTTACGGGAGTTTGGAGAAATATAAGGACTTGTTTGTTGTGGCAAAAAAAAAAAAAAAATGGGGCTATGTTTGAAGGGTTGAGGTGAGAACTCCTGTTTACAGATAGTTTCTAAATGCAAGGGATATGACAGGTGGTAGAGGCTGCAGGTGTGGAGTGCTGGCCAACAATTACTGCAGGTGTGGGAGGGAAAGTGTGAGGGTGAGGAACAATGGAGTTAGGAGTGTAGAAACCCGCCACCTCTTAGTCGCTTTTTAAAACACTTGCTTGCGCTTGAAAGTAGACCATGAAGTACTGAAGTGGTTTGGTGAAAATAGAAACAATGGAAAGTGGGGAAGAAATATTACAAAAAACTAAGAGGAAATCCTAAAAAAAAAAAAAAAAAGAAAATCAGAAGACATAAAAACATAAGCATGGAAGAAAGTAAATGATGAAAAAAGAAGGCATAACGTAAATGAAGCTACAAGAAGTCATTAGACCTACGCCTGGGGAAACCTAGAGGTGGTGTAACAGGAAGGAGGAATCATAAGGACATAGCTATCCTGGAAGGGACAGAGGTGTGTACTGGACAAAGTGAGGGAGTAGGTACATGTTTGGCTATATGAAGAAATGGAGGAGGAGGAGGAGGAGCAGGGAGAGGAAGAGAAGGAGGAGGAGGAGGAGGAGGAGGAGGAAGAGAAGGAGGAGAACAAGGACGAGACTTTGAGAAGAGGGAGTGTACCGTCAACAAAAGATCATGTTTGTACTATTCCTAAGTTACACGAAAACTCAGAAAAATTGTCTTGTTTTGTTGCTCCATCTTCCGTACGACAGACTTAAGCTTCTACGAGAAATAAGTCTCAAAAACATCATTGAATTTTCTGCTTTAAAATTCATACGATACGAATATTGACTTTTATCTGACTGCAAGTTTTCAATACATCATTTAAATAACCAAACAGGAAATAAATGTAGTTAAGGTAGAAAAACTGTATCTTACTACTACTACCACTACTACTACTACTACAACAATTATTACTACTACTACTACTACGACTACTGCTACTACTACTACTACTACTACTACTACTACTACTACTACTACTACTACTACTACTACTACCATTCCTATTATTCTGATAGGTGGGACTGCCCGAGGGATTTGTGTCTGGTCTTGCATTCCCTCTCTCCATACTTCCCTCCCCAGTGTTCCACAGCCCCTCTAGCCTTCACTCCACTATTCATCCATTCCTGACCTTACGAACAGTTACACAGAGAGCCCCAAAGGAATTAATGGGTACTGCACAAGCTTAAGGTATCTCTCTCTCTCTCTCTCTCTCTCTCTCTCTCTCTCTCTCTCTCTCTCTCTCTCTCTCTCTCTCTCTCTCTCTCTCTCTCTCTCTCTCTCTCTCTCTCTCTCTCTCTCTCTCTCTCTCTCTCTCTCTCTCTCTCTCTCTCTCTCTCTCTCTCTCTCTCTCTCTCTCTCTCTCTCTCTCTCTCTCTCTCTCTCTCTCTCTCTCTCTCTCTCTCTCTCTCTCTCTCTCTCTCTCTCAACAATAGTATCTATATAAACAATTCTATTGCAATGAAAGATTAAAGAATTCTTTTTACAAGGAAAAGGTTTTATACCCACCCAGCGACACACACACACACACACACATACACAAGTAATACTATTTAACTGACCACATAACACACTATTGGACTTAATACTAATCCTCTTTCGAGGTTTTATTGTATGTGTGAAAATAAATACTCTCTCTCTCTCTCTCTCTCTCTCTCTCTCTCTCTCTCTCTCTCTCTCTCTCTCTCTCTCTCTCTCTCTCTCTCTCTCTCTCTCTCTCTCTCTGTGTGTGTGTGTGTGTGTGTGTGTGTGTGTGTGTGTGTGTGTGTGTGTGTGTGTGTGTGTGTGTGTGTGTTGTGTGTGTGTGTGTGTGTGTGTGTGTGTGTGTGTGTGTGTGTGTGTGTGTGTGTGTGTGTGTGTGTGTGTGTGTGTGTGTGTGTGTGTGTGTGTGTGTTAGGTCAAACAACCTGACTAGAAATACAATAATATCATCTGCTCCTCCTCCTCCTCCTCCACCTCCTCCTCCTCCTGTGTGCTATCCTATTTTCCTCACTTTATCTAGATTAGTCAGTAGAACACGCACGTTAGGAATCACAGGGGTGTTTCGGTTCCTTTGCATCTCTTTGTGTTCCCTTAAAGTGTAGTTATCATTCTCGACTTAAAAAAAAAAGAAAAAAAACTTCCTGCCGATGCGTAAGTGACGAAAGCAAGTCACATATACGCATCAATGATAGAATTAACCTGGGAATTTCCTCTGACCTACGCATATGAAGGCTTCGTTGTTCCGTTGATGAGGAGACCTGCCATGTTCACGAAACGGAAAAGCTAATGAAGGAAATGTAAGTAGGACAGAAAAAATATTAGCTGGTTAGTCTTTTTTCGTGTGAAGATCTAGCAAAGGAATAAAAAAATACGAACTAAAAAAGAGGGGGAAGGAACTTAGAAATGCTTATTTGTAGCTTTGAAAAAAAAAGTGCTGTAAAAAAAAAAACTAAAATAAAATGATGAAATAACACAATAAGAAAACTACATGAACTTTATGTACCTGAGATAAGCAATGGAAGAAACACGGAATGGATGAAAAAAAAAAAAATACATAGCATTATGAACCTGATGAAACTAATGCTGAAAAAATATATACATAACATACACAATACCGCTGGGATACATGTAAAGTTAGTAATACAAGAAACTCACGAACATTTTAATAAAACACGAAAAAAAATAATAACACTAGATTACGAATTATGCAAAGGAACATTTGGTGGAATAAGAATAAGCGCCTAACTAAGGGAAATTTACGAACACCTTAATGAGAGGGAAG
This sequence comes from Portunus trituberculatus, assembly GCF_017591435.1. NCBI lineage: Eukaryota > Metazoa > Arthropoda > Malacostraca > Decapoda > Portunidae > Portunus > Portunus trituberculatus. The sequence goes on from NC_059301.1 coordinate 30,025,804, forward strand.
AAAATTAAGAATGTCAGCCGTGGAGATATTAATGATGAAACTGTTGAAGAAAATGGAAGCATAAAGTTACAAGGACGTGGTGATGGCGGAAGTACACACAGACAGACAGAGAGAGAAACAGCACTGTGAAGACTGAAGAACACAAAAGTATACTAATGGAGGTAGGGTTGAAGCAAAGGCGGTAGTAGTAACAGCTGATAGTGGTAGTGGTGGAGGAGGAGGAGAGAGAGAGAGAGAGAGAGAGAGAGAGAGAGAGAGAGAGAGAGAGAGAGAGAGAGAGAGAATGCTGCAGAGTGAAGGCACTAATGATTCAAACATTAACATCAAGAAACAGTAAATAAAATAATATAAATGAATTCAACCACCACAAATTACAGGGAACGATAAAACGAGGAAGAAAAATAACGCGGCAACTCACGCGAGATAAATTACTAATGGTACAAAGTTAAAAAGGAAAAAAACGAAAGAAAATATATTAAAAAAAAACGGATTTCATACAATCTAAAACAAACTGTGATATAATGTGTTTGTTTTGTTAGTATTGTACCTCCATCTTATCTTTCTCTCCTGTCTACATTTTCTCTTTCTATTCTTCTTTCCGCATCTTCTCTTTGCCTTCTTCCTGCGTGTTCTCTTTGTTTTCTGTCTATACTTTTCTTTCTCTCTCCTGTCCAAATCTTCTCCTTATCGTCCGTCTACTCTATACCTTCTTGTCTTCTGTCTACATGTCTGTCTTCTATTCTCAACATCTTCTTTGTCTTCTTTCTCATGTCTACACTTCTCTTTGTCTTTTCCGTCTACACCTTCTCTTTGTCTTCTGTGTACGTGCATCTCCGTGCTTCTTGATACTCCAGAAACCCTGCAGGCAGCATAAATTCACGGCCTGTCACCGGTTCCTCTCTCAGAACTTTAGGGCGAAGATATGTTGAAGGAAAGTCTACGTCTGGTGGCCTAAGTTTCACAGGCGGAGGAGAAAAACACGCACTGGGATATGAGGGACAGAGCTGCAGGGGAAGGAAGTCTGGGGATCATTTGTTTAATTCAGCCTGACTGTGTTCTGGGTGAGCAGGGAGGTGGACGAGGTGGATTAAACAGAAATAGCTTTGGGTATTCTGAGATTGGTAGCTTTTACAAGACAGAGTGAGTGAAGAGTGGTGGCAGCAAGGAAGGTGAGTGAGGCTTTCCATTGCGGATTCTAGTTCTTGTTTTGGGTGTTCTGAGAATGGAGGAATTTACAAGACGGTAGTGTAAGAGAGAGAGAGAGAGAGAGAGAGAGAGGAGAGAGAGAGAGAGAGAGAGAGAGAGAGAGAGAGAGAGAGAGAGAGAGAGAGAGAGAGAGAGAGAGAGAGAGAGAGAGAGAGAGAGAGAGAGAGAGAGAGAGAGAGAGAGAGAGAGAGAGAGAGAGAGATTTTGCAAGACATAACGTAAAACTAAAGGGCACAGTGGAAATTGACGGAGGAAAGGAATAATTATTTACGAAAAGTGAGTGTAAATGAAAGGTGAAAGCCGCAGAGAGATAGCCGAAATTTATCTAAGTGGATAGCGGTAAAAGGTTGGTTCGGATATCCTGACACTGGTGGGCTTTAAAATATATAAATAAGTGTGAAAAGTAAAAGCCACGGTGAAATTGACGATGGAAAGTGAGAGAAGGCTTGTGTAAGTGAGGAGTGGAAGTTGCAAGGAGGTGGACGCAGGAGAAATGGACGAAATTTTCCTATGAGAAGGTTTACTGGATCTTAGTTTGAGTACACGGAAAGAAGGAAGGAGCGACTCGAAAGGGATCAGTAAAAACACGTCTCTTAGAAATTAATACGTTACTAGAACTGAATAAATTATGTTGCTGCACAAAATAATCAGATGTAATCCCCATTCAATCTGTCATTATTCTCGATGGGAACTCTCTAATGTTAGGTGAATGATACTAGTAAAAATGTTTAGATAAAAACGATCCTGAGATATGATTCTGAGTGAAGGATTATCTGAAGAGCATGAAGCGTGGATGGTTTTAAAAACGGTAATACCAGCGAGTGAGAGAGAGAGAGAGAGAGAGAGAGAGAGAGAGAGAGAGAGAGAGAGAGAGAGAGAGAGAGAGAGAGAGAGAGAGAGAGAGAGAGAGAGAGAGAGAGAGAGAGAGAGAGAGAGAGAGAGAGAGAGAGAGAGAGAGAGAGAGAGAGAGAGAGAGAGAGAGAGAGAGAGAGAGAGAGGAGAGAGAGAGAGAGAGAGAGAGAGAGAGAGAGAGAGAGAGAGAGAGAGAGAGAGAGAGAGAGAGAGAGAGAGAGAGAGAGAGAGAGAGAGAGAGAGAGAGAGAGAGAGAGAGAGAGAGAGAGAGAGAGAGAGAGAGAGAGAGAGAGAGAGAGAGAGGAGAGAGAGAGAGAGAGAGAGAGAGAGAGAGAGAGAGAGAGAGAGAGAGAGAGAGAGAGAGAGAGAGAGAGAGAGAGAGAGAGAGAGAGAGAGAGAGAGAGAGAGAGAGAGAGAGAGAGAGAGAGAGAGAGAGAGAGAGAGAGAGAGAGAGAGAGAGAGAGAGAGAGAGAGAGAGAGAGAGAGAGAGAGAGAGAGAGAGAGAGAGAGAGAGAGAGAGAGAGAGAGAGAGAGAGAGAGAGAGAGAGAGAGAGAGAGAGAGAGAGAGAGAGAGAGAGAGAGAGAGAGAGAGAGAGAGAGAGAGAGAGAGAGAGAGAGAGAGAGAGAGAGAGAGAGAGAGAGAGAGAGAGAGAGAGAGAGAGAGAGAGAGAGAGAGAGAGAGAGAGAGAGAGAGAGAGAGAGAGAGAGAGAGAGAGAGAGAGAGAGAGAGAGAGAGAGAGAGAGAGAGAGAGAGAGAGAGAGAGAGAGAGAGAGAGAGAGAGAGAGAGAGAGAGAGAGAGAGAGAGAGAGAGAGAGAGAGTTTATATACATATGTATTTGTGTGTATATTGACTTAATTATATGAATTGTCATTGGATGCAATTTCATCGGTTCGATGGCGTTTTCCAGAAAAAAAAAAGAGAGGCCAATAATTAACGGCAGCAGGAACTGAAATACTATGCAACATCGATTTTGTTTTGTTGAAGGTTATTTTTCAGCTATTTATTATTCCTTTAGATTTATCATCATCATCTTCATTATTATCAGTTATTGTTATTGTTGTTATTATTATGATCATTATTATTATCATTATTATTATTATTATTATTATTATTATTATTATTATTATTATTATTATTATCATTACTATCTTTATCATTATTATTATTATTATTATTATTATTATTACTATTATTATTATTATTATTATTATTATTATTATTATTATTATTATTATTATAATTATTGTTATTATCATTATTACTATTATTATTATTATAGTCATTGTTATTATTATTATTATTATTATTATTATTATTATTATTAGTAGTAGTAGTAGTAGTAGTAGTAGTATCATTACTATTATTATTATTGTTATCATTAATATTATTATTATCATTATTATTATTATTATTATTATTATTATTATTATTATTATTATTATTATTACCAATTATTGTTACCATTATCATTATCTTTTCATTGCTATTTTTGTTATTATTATCATTTTAGTTATTATACTTATTATCAGTAGTAGTAGTAGTAGTAGTAGTAGTAGTAGTAGTAGTAGTAGTAGTAGTAGTAGTGTAGTGGCAGTGGTAGTAGTATTAGTAGTAGTTGTAGTAGTAATAGTAGTAGTAGTATCATTACTATTGTTATCATTATCATAATTGTCATTTTTATCATTATTATTACTATGTTGATATCCTTACTGCATCAACGTTTCTTTATTTCAGTACATTAAAAGAAAATGGTGCATACACACACACACACACACACACACACACACACACACACACACACACACACACACACACACACACACACACACACACACACACACACACACACACACACACACACACACACACACAGATTAATTTCCTTATGTAGCAAATAAAAATCGCGTTTCTTCTCTTCCTCCTCCTCCTTTTCCTTGTTCTGCTCCTCTTACCTCTGTGTTCATCCGTATCATTGTTCTTGTCACAATTTGTATGAAAACATTCGAAAATATGAAATAGTTTACCATTAACACAACTTATATTTCCATTTTCCTTTCTATTTCTTTACTCTTTATGACTAACGTGTGGAAAGCTAAAAGCGAGATGTAGAGTCTCTCTCTCTCTCTCTCTCTCTCTCTCTCTCTCTCTCTCTCTCTCTCTCTCTCTCTCTCTCTTCAAAGGCAGCAATTAACCCGTTCCATGCGTTCCATTTAAGAGCAACTAGTAATGTACATAACCGCAGCAAAGCCTCACACTTATCTTACTCCTCACGTTTAGCCTCCTTCATCACACCAAACCTTACTGAGAAACGCTCGTCTCTCTCAACAAAACCATTTTCCTAAGGTCACGGAGATCATTAGCCAGGTTCTCAGCACTGTTTCTTTTCCTCGTAATGAAGAAAGTTCAATTAAAGTATCACACTAAAAATGAAAAAATATATCTAAAAATTTGTCACTTTCAAGACATTTCTCCCAGACTTTTGGCTAATTCTATTAACTTTTTAGGGAACTGGCAATCAAGTGGACGTCTTTTGTTATATTTCTATTGCCCTTGGCCAGCTTCCCTTCTCCCATCATAGAAAAAAAAAACCAAGAGGCTTTTGAAAATAGCGGAAGTGTAGTGCATGAGTGTTTCAGATAATATGGTCCATTACAGAGAGCGAGTTATGGGAGCCACTTTCTATCTCCTTCCCTAATCTCAGCCTCCGTCTCTCTCTCCTTCATCTTAGCCTCCAGCCTCTCACTCTCACCTTCATCTCCGCCTCACCCTCACTCTCGCTACGGGATAAGATGAAGGGAGAAGAGAAAGGGAAAGATGAACCCATAAATCATGCATATGGGATATTCTAATCTCCCCATATATACGTTTCCTCCCTCACCATCAGCAAGGCCTCCTCCTCCCCTTCCTCTTCCTCTTCGTCTTAATCCTCTTGTCATCCTCATCTTGTTCCCCATCTTCCTCTTCCTCTCCTTCCTTGTCTGTTCTATTTTATATCTTTCATTCTGTTTCTTCTTGTTTTTGCTTTTCACAGATTCTCTCTCTCTCTCTCTCTCTCTCTCTCTCTCTCTCTCTCTCTCTCTCTCTCTCTCTCTCTCTCTCTCTCTCTCTCTCTCTCTCTTGTAAGATGAATGAATCAAGAATTATAAGAGAGAGAGAGAGAGAGACAGACAGGCTGGTAATCAAACACACACACACACACACACACACACACACACACACACACACGCACGCACACAAACAGACAGAGAGGCAGACAAGAGCATACAGAATACCAGGTAAATTCTTTTGTTTCACCAACACGGGGGATTAAAAAAATATGGAAATGAAAATAGTTCAAAGGGAGGGCAAGACAGATTGTGTCAAGCTTTTTCCCTTTTTCTGACGACGCAGACAAATCTCGGAATTAAGGGGAAAGGGAAGAGAGGAAGGAAAACCAGAAACAGGAAGGAGAGGAGGAAGAAGAGAACGTGGAAAAGGAGGAGGAGGAGGAAGAAGAGGAACAGGAACAGGAACAGGAACAGGAGGAGGAGGAGGAAGAGGAGGAGAAGGAATAGGAGGAGCAAAATGTGGAAAAAGGAAGAGAATGACAATTTACACACACACACACACACACACACACACACACACACACACACACACACACACACACACACACACACACACACACACACACACACACACACACACACATTTCAACACCTCCTTTACATACTCGATATCCCTTACCAATAATCAAATTCGAAATTGTAGCCGTTCCTCATATCACAGACCTTCCCACAATGCCTCTGTACTGTGCTTTAAATGTCTGCTTTATTTTCTATCTTATTTTCTACCCTTCTCCTCCTGAAACATTATCATCATCGTCATCATCATCATCATCATTGTCATCATCATCGTCATACTCATAATCATCATCGCTGTCATTATCTTTCTCCTTAGTTTGTTATTTTCGTTGATTTTGTTTTTGGTGATTTTTGGTGGTGGTGGGGGTGGTTGTGGTGGTGGTTATCTTCTTCTTCTTCTTCTTTTTTCTTTTTCTTTTTCTTCTTCTTTCTTTTTTTCCTTCTTCGTCTTTTTCTCCTCTTCCTCCTCCTCCTCCTCCTTTTTCGTCTTTTTCTTTTTCTTCTTCTTTTTCTTCTTCTTGTTCTTCTTCTATTTTTCTTATCTTTTCCTTCCTTTCCTTGTCTTTCTCCATATCTTCGTCCTCCTCCTCCTCCTCCTCCTGCTCCTCCTCCTCCCCCAACCTCCTCTACCTCATTTTCATTATCATAAACATCATTATCTTTCTTCTCATTTTCCCGTTTCTCCCTTTCCCGTTCCTCCTTCATCATCATCGTCTTCTCTTTCACTATATTCCTTCCCGCATTTTCAAGATATGATGAAATATTCTTGGTTCGCCGTCAGTATCAAAAGCAGAAGGAGTGACGATAACAACAACAACAGCAACAACGACGACAGCAACAACAACAACAACAACAACAGTATCTTCTCCACCACCTCCACCTCCTCCTCCTCCTCCTCCTCCTTCTCCAAAACTTTTATTGATTTCTTTTCCCTAATGTATCATATATCTCACTTCTCTCCTCCTCCTCCATCTTCTCCTCCTCTTCCTAACAATTCTTCTTCTCTATGATGCTACCCGTTTCTCTCGTTTTTTTTTTCTCCTCTTGTTTTTTTTTTTTTTCTTTCTCTTCTTTCTCACCCACATATCTTCCTCCCTTCTATTTTTTCCACCACATCTTGTATTTCTTCTCCTTCCAAATGTTTCCTCCTCCTCGTTTTCCTCCACATTCCCTGCTCTTTTTTTTTTTTTTTTTTTGGTGTCTTTCCTCCTTAAATATCCCTCCATCCTACCAATCCAGCTTTAGTTCATCTTACTCCTCTATTTCTTCCTCCTCCTCATACTCTCTTTCTTACAACGCATTCTGCAGATCTTCTATTCCTTTTTCCCCTTGCTCCTTATACTCGACACTTATCCCCATACTCTTGCCTTAAATATCCTTTCTTCTTACCAATCTCTCTTTAGCTTATCTTCGTGTTCCTCTTTTTAATTCTCCTCCATATACGCGTTTCCCATCTTCTTCTTTTCATTTTTTTTTCTAGCTTATCTCTTAGCTCCTCCATTTCATTCATTGCTTCCTAATTATATCTTCTCTAGGTTTTCCTGTTCCTAGAGTCGAGCTAATCCACCTTCACATACTTCCTTACATGTAAATATTCTTAAAAATTCAGCCAAAGATAGACAGATGAAGAAGATAAGGCTATTCTTAATCAACGTTGTATTTGTGATAAGCGTGAAGACTGAAGATGAGAGAGAGAGAGAGAGAGAGAGAGAGAGAGAGAGAGAGAGAGAGAGAGAGAGAGAGAGAGAGAGAGAGAGAGAGAGAGAGAGAGAGAGAGAGAGAGAGAGAGAGAGAGAGAGAGAGAGAGAGAGAGAGAGAGAGAGAGAGAGAGAGAGAGAGAGAGAGAGAACACCTGTGGCTCGTACAATATCCCAAAGGACAAGATACCTCGGAAGTACTATTCTTCTTCCTCAGAATGTCTCCTGAGAAAGAAAAATAGCTGGAGGAATAGGAGGCGTGGTGGTGGTGGTGGTGGTGGTGGTGGTGGAAGGTGAGTATTATAATGATAACGATGATGATGATGATGATGATAATGATATATGATTATGATGATAACAATACTACTACTACTACTACTACTACTACTACTACTACTACTACTACTACTACTACTACTAATAATAATAATAATAATCATAACAATAATAATGATAATAATGGTAATGATGGTAGTGATGATGAGGAGGAAAGAGAAGAGGACATAAAATAAGTAAATGGAGAAGAGAAGGAGAAGAACAAGAACAAGAACAAGAACAAGAAGAAGGAGAAGAACAAGAAGAAAAAGAAGAACAAGAACAAGAACAAGAAGAACAAGAACAAGAACAAGAAGAACAAGAAAAAAAAGAAAGAAAAGAAAGATAAAAGAAAAAACTAAGATACAAAGGAAGAAAAAAAGTAAGAGCAAGGTAAGAATAGAAGGAGGAGG
>NC_059301.1:30038911-30053911 GCF_017591435.1 Portunus trituberculatus
TATATATATATATATATATATATATATATATATATATATATATATATATATATATATATATATATATATATATATATATATATATATATATATATATATATATATATATATATATATATATATATATATATATATATATATATATATATATATATATATATATATATATATATATATATATATATATATATATATATATATATATATATATATATATATATATATATATATATATATATATACAGGTCTCTTATTACTCTGTCCTTCCCTTCTTCATACAACTCTCCTTAAAAACCTCACTATGCATTTACAGTTTCGCTCGTCCTTGCTCTCGTCAAACTGCCACTGTGAAAGCTTGTCAATCATTCTAACAAAGAGCTACTACCATAATGTGTACTATATATATGTGAGTGGTCACTTTGTCCTTCCCTTCTAAATATGATCCTTCTTGAAAAGTAATAAAAAAGGGCAAGAATACAAGTTCTTAGACAACAAATATCCACTCCTTCTCTCTACATGAATCTTCTTTAAAAACAGAAAGGAATATTACAAGCTACCGAGCATACACATCATCATATCTTCCCCAGCATTCGTCCTAACGCAAGCCTGTGAACCGATCCAATGTCCTCCTAAACTCCCAAAAAGAGCCTGCTTACCCTCATTTTACACTGTTATGCTCCTGAAACTACTTGATATTTATAGTTTTCTGTTCTTATTTCCTGATCTCTCAACGTATAATGTATCTTGATGCTACTTATCACATTCCTATTTCCCTATCACATACTCTCAACGCTTCTCCTATCATAATTATTCCTCTCATACCCCGCCACTGGTTCTACTGATATTTCACACAAGGAAAGGACACAAAAGAGGTAACCATGAAAAATAAATACGTCATGGTTATTTATTTAATTTTCTGTTCTTGGTTCTGTGCTCCATATTCTACGCAAAAGGAAAGATATTAATCCCATCAGTACTGGGCAGCATTTTTACCTTGAGTTTTGGGTGTGATTAGATGATTTTATTGAGATTAGGAAGGGTCTATGAAGGTCAGAAGATTAATGGCCACAGTCTTCACTATTCTAATCTTGAAATAAATTTATGAAGCTGTATAGAATTACCAAATAGTAACCAGAAAGAATATGAAAACACGTCATGGTACTAAAGAGGTTAACAGGTAACAGTGTGGAATAAAAACTTACATGAACGTAGAAATGTATCCATAAGGTAAGCCGTGGCGCATACAATAAATGAACGTAAACTATTGCACATACGAACGAGAGTAAAAAGAAAGTAATTGAAAAATCAACCATACACAAATGATCGTTTACACACACACACACACACACAGAGAGAGAGAGAGAGAGAGAGAGAGAGAGAGAGAGAGAGAGAGAGAGAGAGAGAGAGAGAGAGAGAGAGAGAGAGAGAGAGAGGGGAAATGAAACAAACACAGCTAAAAACCAGTGAATCGTGAGAGCTGGTTTCATTGTTTTCATCATGCTGTCTGTCAGTCTCTCTCTCTCTCTCTCTCTCTCTCTCTCTCTCTCTCTCCTCCTCCTCCTACTACTCCTTCCACTCATCTTTCTCCGTTCCTTCCTCCAGTAAATAAAGGAAAGGAAATAGGAAGATAGCTGGAGTCTGATATAACCTAATATGAAGGAACGCTCTCAAAAAAAAAAAAAAAAAAAAAAATGAAAAAAAAATAGTGAGGAAATTTCTCCTTTTCGTTCTTCTGTTCAACCTTTCACCTCGACCTCCTCTTCCTTTTCCTACCTTTCATTTTATTTGAACTACTCAAAAAGTACTAAAGTGACCTGCTACAAAACTACAAAACTGATTTAAACTTTCAAGATCCGAAGCCAGCGAAGAGAGGCTGGAAGTTCCCAATCTTGATCTCCCTCTTTCTCCTCACGCCAAAGAGAGGAGGAAAAATATGCGAGACATGACACAGGCTTCTGAAATCTGGTATCATTTTAATTGGGTCATATGATGGGAGTCTTTCTTCTCTCTCTCTCTCTCTCTCTCTCTCTCTCTCTCTCTCTCTCTCTCTCTCTCTCTCTCTCTCTCTCTCTCTCTCTCTCTCTCTCTCTCTTTCTCTTTCTCTTTCTCTCCAACTTTACATATTGTCTCCATCATCATTCACATATTTTTTGTAAAACAACAAAAACAACAGTGTAATTTTTTAAAACAATATACTAAAGGAATGACCTTTTTCTCATTAAAAACATTTTATAGTGTTTTAAATAATACCAATAAAAAATTACTAGAAATGTAAAATCTGGAATGGTTTTATTTGTAAGGTTCACTAAAATAATCCTCTAACCTATCAAAGACTAAATGAATCTCATATAAATGAATCTCATATAACTTTTTCCTAGTCTTTTGAATATAAGGAATGGATAATTAGTCTAAAAATGTTGAAAAAAAAAAATCAAAATTTTACCATACTCACTGAAATAATCTTTTAACGTTTAGACAACATGAATCATATATCTCTTTTTTTTTTAATGTGTCCATCAAATCAAGATTTACATTACTCTGAATACATTAATATAGGATGGAAATTAAAATAAAATATTGGAAATACAAACAATGAGACTGAAACATGTAGTGGGTGAACTACATATAGAATTAAGTTGTTGCTAAGATTTAAACCCACCAGTCGTCATTCAATTTACCTACTCTCGTAAGGTGTGCGTGTCTAGAGGTAAGTATCTCAATTGTTTGTTCCATCAAAGGAAGGAAGCTACTTTATTTTCTCCTAGTTCTTGTAAGTAGTAGTAGTAGCAGTAGTAGTAATAGTAGTAGTAGTAGTAGTAGTAGTAGTAGTAGTAGTAGTAGTTGTTGTTGTTGTGGTGGTAGTAGTAGTAGTAGTAGTAGTAGTAGTAGTAGTAGTAGTAGTAGTAGTAGTAGTAGTAGTAGTAGTAGTAGTAGTAGTAGTAGTAGTAGTAGTAGTAGTAGTAGTAGTAGTAGTAGTAGTAGTAGTAGTGATATGATTAACACATTTTAATCATTGCTATCTATTTGTTTTGTGATGCGACTAAACAAACGATCTGTTACCGGTTGGTTATCTTTCCTCCTCTTCATATTCCCTCTCCTTCACCTCTCCTTCCTCCACTTCTCCCTTTTCTCCTCTCCTCTTCCACCTCATTCTTCTATTTTTCTTTCTCTTCATCGCAAATGTTATATATACGTTGTTTTCTTTTAATTTTTCTTTGATTTTTATTTGCTGAGACGAGTAGCATTTAGCCTTTTATTAGCTAAATGACTTGCAAACACACGTCCGCATTTAGGTCAACGAATACAAGACAGGTAAACACATAAATAAATGAAGAGAGAGAGAGAGAGAGAGAGAGAGAGAGAGAGAGAGAGAGAGAGAGAGAGAGAGAGAGAGAGAGAGAGAGAGAGAGAGAGAGAGAGAGAGAGAGAGAGAGAGATATGGGGAGATGGACAAGCAAAACTAGGAGACCAGCGAACTTTCAATGCTTTCATCAAATTGTACGCCTATCTCTCTCTCTCTCTCTCTCTCTCTCTCTCTCTCTCTCTCTCTCTCTCTCTCTCTCTCTCTCTCTCCCATTCTCTACCAACACCATTGCCACCACCATATCTTCCTTTCTGTCCCTCTTCCTCACTCGTTTTTATCATCCTCCTCCTCCTCCCTCTCCTCCTCCTCCTCCTCCTCCTCCTCCTCCTCCTCCTCCTCTTCCTCCTTATCTTCCTCCTCCATTTTCTTCTTGGCTCTCTTTTTCTCTTTCTTCTTCCAGCAAATAAAGGAGTGAAGGAGGAGAGTAGCGGGTCTCTGATATAACCTAATATGAAGGAACGCTCGCATATATACAAAAAAATGAGGAAAGAGAAAGTTCGAGGAAAGGTTTTCATAATCGAATTCTTATTTTGCTCCTTCTGTTCAACCTTCTGATCGTCCTCTTATTTTCCTTCTTTTTTTTTCATTTAGCTTACTCGTGACGGTATGAAAGTGACTTTTTACAAAATTATAATACTAATATTAGTCTTCAAGTTCCGAAGATAGCGAAGAGAGACTATTTTCAATTATTTTCGCTCAGACACAAAGAAAATATCTGAGACCAGGCACAGTCCTCTGAGATGTTCGATATTACAAAGCGTGTTGCCTGTCTTTGCTAATCATACGCAGAACATTTAGGACACAACACATTGTTATTATTCATTTCATTCTTTCAATAAATCTTTTTATTTTGGTGACGTAGTACATGTTGTTGTTCATGTAAAGTGCTTTGAGTATTAACAAAGGAAAAGTAAAGGTGTAGAAATAGTGAAAGCAAAAAATATTTGTGCTGATAAAACATCATCTTCTTGAGGCTCGATAAATTCCATGAAAATTAACGTAGACAAGAATTTTAAACTCCTAGAAATGAAAGAAATGTTATGTCACAACAAGTATACATTTACTTGTTTCCATTAGGTGAACAATTTTGCAATAGTTTGTCTTTTTTTCTATTTTGTCGAAGCACTGTATTACCATCATTCGTTTTTTTTTTTTTTTTCTCGTAGCTCAGTTTTCTCTAGTTTTTGGCTTAGGTTAAACTCCTTAGCAGACAATTGTGATAAATGCATAAGCCGACTAGAAAGCCGCTGAAATTAAAGAGAGACGAGGCGATCTGCGTGCTGGTCACTCTCTGGCTGTGTGAGTTCTCCGTTTCCCCGGATGCTTTGGTTGCACACTGTCTCAGCTGTCGGTACAGGACAACTCTGACGGCTTAAGACTTGTAATCTATTATGTTGAATTTATAACTCTGGAGTTTTGCAAGAATTAAGACAGATTTAGAAATCCTCATCATCATATATGAAAAGAACGTTCTTACCTAGGAATATGGGAAGACCAACTGCTTACTTAGGATTTAGGATATCTAAGGTGATTTTTATATACCTAAAAAAACTTAAAAACATAGACGAAAGCTTGACTTGGGTTTCATCAACACATCTCCCGTCTCTAAAGCGATAGGTTGTTGTCTCAAGAGAACATTTACAGCAAGAGATACAAAAACTTGAAGACCTAAAATTTGTATTTTGTAACGTTTTAACTTATGATTGTGGAGGTTTGCAAGAACGGTGACAGGATTAAAAATTTCGACAGTTCTCAATACCGTTCTCCCGCGAATTTCATCATCACAAAGCGACAGAATGTGGGGTGTAAAATCTGCCGGATTGTCATCTCAATGTGCGGTGTCTCGAGTTGCCTGCTGAAGGAAGCGTTAACTCTGCAGTAACGAATACACTTGCCTGTTTCACGGCGTAACCATCCTCATTATACACAGGCGACTGATAGAAAAGACACCATGGCTAACCGCATGTCAGATCTGAATACAATATGGAGAAGTGTTCCTCTAAGCTACAAGTAAGGAAAGGTAGTGGTACTATGAGTGTTGTATAGAACAGGCGCTTGATCTTTTTTACCAACCTATTTAAGAAAGAACGGTGAGCAGCTATATGTGTTTGAAAAATAGCACAGAAACATCTTTTTTCTTCTTTGTAAGAGAGGCACTGGACAAGGGGAACAAAATGAGAGTGAAAAGAGGGCCACTTAAGATGAAGGTACACAGAGAGGGATAGAAACCGTGGGGAAAGTAGTTTGGAAAATGAAGTATTGTGTAAGACTATCAAATGCTTTTTCACCTAAATCTTTAAAAATGACTGATTAAGACTCTATAAAGAAAGCCAGAATGTCATTAGTAGAGCGGCCAGGTAAAAGATCAGTTATAATATTATGAAATGGCAGATTTTCAAATGGCTTCCTTTTACAAGCACAATTTCTGGGGCATCAGAACACTGTTGTGGAAGCTACCACGAGGCACCACTATTACTACCACCACTACTACTACCACTACCATGACTGCCACGATTACCACCACCACTACCACCACAACTACCACCACCACCACCACCACCATTACTAGTTGAAGGCAGTGTTGCTTCACTCTCATAATCTATTCACGCATCGAAAAGAAAAGTTTAGAACTCCACTTTAGAATCATCAAAAAAACACTCAACCATTTCACATTATTAAGGAAAGGCATAGAGGTAGTCGAAGCATTTTCTCTTATTCTTTACTTCAAATCCTCTGTACTATTTATCATATTTCATTTCTCCTTCCCTCCTTCCTTCCTTCCTTCCTGGCGGCACTGGATACTCTCTCTCTCTCTCTCTCTCTCTCTCTCTCTCTCTCTCTCTCTCTCTCTCTCTCTCTCTCTCTCTCTCTCTCTCTCTCTCTCTCTCTCTCTCTCTCTCTCTCTCTGCAGCTAATTACTGATGTCGGGTCGTGGGTCAGGTAAGAAGAGTAAAGGCTAGAAGATGAAGAGCGTAAAGACTGGCTAAGGGTAGTGGTGGTGGTGGTGGTGGTGGTGGTGGCAGGTGGTCTGAGTGGCATCGGGAAACGTCAGGTAAATGGTCCAAACAGTAACAGATTTGTGAAAGGCGAGGTGAGGTTAGGTTAGGTTAGGTTAGGTTATACTTAAATTAGTTTGGATTAGGTTCAGGACTCGAGGTTAGGTAAATGGTCAAGGTATCAGTCACGAGATTAAAGTGTTCTTTTGGGGGGTTGCTATTATGCTAGTGATAAGGAAAAAGGTGCGATTTTCTTTCCTTTTTATCCTTTCCAGTCTCATATCAAGGGCAACACTCACATATCTATGGTAATAATTTATCAATTATCAGGTTCAATTGCTTCGTCTTCATTATCTAATCGTTATAATGAAAGGTGTAATGTTTGTTTCTAGCATTTTTCTCAGTCTCGCATGAAACACAATGTTCATATTCAAAGTATTTACACTCATGAAATGAATTGGATTCTCTCTCAGATTTCGTATGAACGTTATCTTAATACATCATGAGCAAACATTTCTTTATCATTCATTTCCATGGCTTGTATAAACATTACACATACAACAAACAAAATTAACACTTTGGCTGCTGTTTAATACGTCTTTTCTTAACCATAAACCACTCCAAGACTTTTTAACTTATCTTATATTCACCTTCATTTTCTTAACTGGATAGAAACTGCAAAATCTACTCTTTTAATCTCTTTCGTTCTTGTACATACTTTAAAGATTACACGCATTACTTTTGATGCTATTACTTGCCACTATCGCAGTAAAAGTGTTAGTCAGCAGCAACTACATTTTCCCTAGATGTATTCAGCACAAAGTCATAAACATCGAAGACAACATGAATGGCATGAAAAACGAAAATTTCTCACTCTTCACACAAGACTGCTATTACTTATTTTCATTCCTTCCTCACGACCTTTAAATGTTCAAACAAGTCCTGCCTTACACTTTCCACACCAAATGTTGAATCTCTCTCTCTCTCTCTCTCTCTCTCTCTCTCTCTCTCTCTCTCTCTCTCTCTCTCTCTCTCTCTCTCTCTCTCTCTCTCTCTCTCTCTCTCTCTCTCTCTCTCTCTCTCTATATATATATATATATATATATATATATATATATATATATATATATATATATATATAAATAAATAAATAAATAAATAAATAAATAAATAAATAAATATATATATATATATATATATATATATATATATATATATATATATATATATATATATATATATATATATATATATATATTTATCTTTTCTCTCTAATTATTTGGTAATTTTGCACAAAATATTATCACTCGCATTCTTTTAGACTCCAAAGTATCAGGTAAGACTGACTAATACAACATGTCATTTCTTATTCACAACACCAATTACGAACAAACATATCCTGAGATGCTGAGGAGGGGGAGGAGGAGGAGGAGAGGAGAGAGAGGAGGAGAGAGAGAGAGAGAGAGAGAGAGAGAGAGAGAGAGAGAGAGAGAGAGAGAGAGAGAGAGAGAGAGAGAGAGAGAGAGAGAGAGAGAGAGAGAGAGAGAGAGAGAGAGACAATGGAGGTACACGTTCTTTTCTCATAAATAATTTCCCGTAGTGACAACAGAGCAACTAAATGAAGTGTTTGTTTGCTGAGGTGACATGCTTTCATTATAATTGGGGGTGGGCTTCTTTAAAGAGACCTTGTCGTTTGTTGAGGGAGTATAAGAAGCCTGCAATGGATAACAGCACAGTGAATGAAAACAAAATTAGTGGGTGAACAACAAAATGAAGTTAGTGTTTTGACTGTTTATGACACTAGGAAACTCCATTTTAGTAACCTTAGACAATTTTACCAGGTCAAAAATGTAACTTTCGGTAGTGACAGTTTTGATATACCTGATCGTTCTTTCAGTAAGTGGTCTCTTTGAAAGAATTGTACTCTTATTTGCGCTACCCATTTTATTAAGTTTAAGAGAAGCAATGAAAAAAGACACAAGAAAGGTAAATAGAAACATAACAACGGTGAGCGAATCAGTATATTATAATCTATATTTTAACGAGGCGATGCAGTGAATAAAGAGGCAAGCACGATAACCAAGGAAGTAATGGCAGTGAAAGAGCCAATTACAATAAAAAATCAAATATCACAAATAGAAACACCAGAGATGATTATTATGTCACTCATTATTTCAACAAACAAAATGGTAAATAAGTATTGGTTTAAAATAAAAAAATAAAAAAAGAATTGGATACAGTCAGCCTCTATAAAATTACAGCCTGTCATTTCATTTTCAAATTTTGGGAAAGTAATATAATAAACACTTTTCTTTTTATCTTTTTCTCCCTTTTTCATATCAAAGCAGGGCACTACACACAAGAAGACCCCACCAGCAGGTCACCTCACTTCTCATAGTGATTTTGGATATTCGTTTGGACTTTTCTCATTTTAAGACTTGCATTTCATTCTATCATCCATTTTTTTCGCTGTTTTTCTTTTCTTGTCATTTCTCTTCTCTTTATTTCTCTGACCATAACACGTAGATTAAAAAAAAAGAAGAAAAAAAAACAAATACCTTATATGAACAAAAATAAGTAAATGAAAAACTGCAAAAAAATATAAGATAATAATGAATAAATGAATAGATATGCCGGGTGGCTTGTTCGTAAGTGCAATGCTATATTCCCCACGCGGTGCAGCAATGTAGTATACAGCAACATGGATGGTAATAAATCCACGAGGACACAGCTGTTCACTCCCTATTATGATACACGGGCAGTTGGAGAGGCATAGGGAGAAGTAAGCTATTTTGGCCTTGATGTCACACTACTGTCCACTTGGTATTACTTAACAACCTAGTTTGAGAAGCGTATAAAATAGGAAACTGTGCATTCTCATAGTGGTGATTATCCATGTATTTTCTTTTTATAATTACGTTATGAAATTTAAAATGTTTACCTGATTCAATCTTCTCTCTTTTTCTCTCTCTCTCTCTCTCTCTCTCTCTCTCTCTCTCTCTCTCTCTCTCTCTCTCTCTCTCTCTCTCTCTCTCTCTCTCTCTCTCTCTCTCTCTCTCTCTCTCTCTCAAGGGTTAACTTTTCATCTTTAGGTATTCTTTTTTATGCAAGATGATATTTAAAAACAGCACACTTAAAATGCAAGATCCGAAAAAGATTGCAAAAGATCTATCCAGAAGACAGGGACAAATGTCTTGAAACCTCCCTCTTAAAAGAAGTCAAGTCATAGGAAGATGGAAGTATAGAACCAGGCAGGGACTTCCAGAGTTTATCAGAAAAAGGCGTGAATGATTGAGAAAACTGATTAACTCACACATTGTTATTAGGAAGGAAAAAGCCTTGTTTAGCGAGGCCGCAGGAGAGAAGGCATGCAATTAGCAAGATCAGTAAAGCAGTTAGCATGAAAAAAGCGATAAAAGATAGAAAGAGATGCAATATTTCGGCGGTGAAAAAGAGACTCCAGACAGTTGATGAGACGAAAACCTTTTGATTCCACCCTATCTAATAAAAATGTGTTAGTGAAACCCTCCCAAATATGCTAAGAGTACTCTTGTACAGAGTTAGGAATTGAAGGGGCGAGAAAAACTGGCGGAGACGCCGCAGAATTCATAGAAGCTGTTATAGCAATAGATGAGATGTGAAATTTCCAGTTACGATTATGAGTAACGGACAGGACGAGAGAGGATATTCAGTGTGGAAGAGGGAGACAGTTGAATATAATTGAAGAAGAGGGAATAATTGTCTGGAAGGTTGTATCGAGTTGATAGATGGAGGAATTGAATTTTGAGGCATTAAACACTACTAAATTTTCTTTGCCCCAATCAGAAATCTTAAAAAAATTAGAAGTCAGGCGTTCTGTGACTTCCCTGTTGACTTCCTGAAAGATTGTCGTCTATGAAGGGACGTGGAAAGATGAAGGGTGTTACCATCAACATAGGAGTGGATAGGGCAACAAGTTTGGTTAAGATCATTAATGAATAATGGAAAGAGAATGGATGACAGGAATGAACCCTGAAGAACACCACTGTTAATAGACTAAGGAGAACAGTGGCCGTCTACCACGGCGGCAATAGAATAGTAGGAAAGGAAACTTGAGATAAATTTGCAGAGAGAAGGACAGAAACCGTAGGAAAGCAGTTTTGAAACCAAAGCTTTGTGCCGACCTCTATCAGTAAGGATTGCCAGATCACCAGTAAAGCGATCTTGACGGAAGCCATACTGGAGATCAGATAGAAGATCGTGAAGTGACATATGTTTGAGAATCTTTCTATTGAGAAAGATTCAAAAGCTTTAGACAAGTAGGAGATTAAATCTATAGGACTGTAGTTTGAGGGATTATAATGGTCACCCATTTTAGGAACAGGCTGAATGTGGGCAAACTTCCAGCAAGAAGTAAAGGTAGAAGTCGATAGACATAGTTGAAAGAGTTTGGGCAGGCAAGATGCAAGCACGGAAGTACAGTTTTTGAGAACAATAGGAGGGATACCATCCGGTCCATGAGCCTCCCGCGGGTTTAGGCCAGTGAGGGCATGGAAAACATCATTACGAAATAGTCTGAGAGAGAAGGAAAGGGAGGGACAAGCCTAGAATCATCCAAGATGGAGTTCTTACCAAAGGTTTGAGAGAAGAGTTCAGCTATAGAGACAGATGAAATGATAGTGGTGCCATCAGGAAGAAATAAAGGAGAGAACGATGAAGAAATAAAGTTATTGGAGATGATTTTGGACAGATGCCAGAAGTCACGAAGGGAGTTGGAGTTTGAAAGATTTTGACATTTTCTATTTATGAAAAAGTGTTTGGTAAGTTGAAGAACAGACTTGGCATGATTCCTGGCAGAAATATGTAGTGCATGAGATTCAGGAGATGGAACCCTCAAGTACCTTTTGTGGTCATCCTCTCTATCATGTATAGCACGATAATAGACTGTGTTAAACCAAGGTTTAGAAGGTTTAGGTTGAGAAAAACAGTGAGGAATGTACGCCTCTATGCTAGACACTATCACCTCTGTTATGGGTTCAGCACACAGAGAAGGGTCTCTGACACGGAAACAGTAATCATTTCAGACAAAATCAACATACTTCCTCAGGTCCCCCAAGTTGGCAGAAGCAAAACGCCAGAGGTACTTTCGCTTTAGGGAGGAGAGGAAAGCCAAAGCTGGTGGTGAACATTGAAATCTCCAAGGATGGAGATCTCCGCGAAAAAAAAGAGGGACAAAATCTGCTCCACTTTGAAAGTTAAATAGTCAAAGAATTTCCTATAGTCAGAGGAGTCACGAGAGATAGACAGCACAAATAAATTTAGTTAGAGAATGACTATTGAGTCGAAGCTAGATGCTGGAAAGATCGAAAGATTCAAGAGCGTAGGCATAAGAGCAAATTAAGTCGTTGCGCACATAGCTTTGAAACGAAAATGAGGATAAAAAAAAGTAGGAGGGAACAAAGAAGGGGCAATTGTCAGTAGCCTCAGACAGCTGTGTTTTTTGGATGAAAATGCAAGTTTTAGTAGAGGAAAGGTGGTGTTCTACAGACTGAAAATATGGTCTAAGACCGCGAATGCTGCAGAAGTTAATGGAGAAAAAGTCAACGGAGGTGTCAAGAAATTTTGTGTCCCCACAGAGAGACCAGTCCGACCCCGGGACATTTCTGGTCCCCTCCCTAGAAGTGAACTCCGAAGCTAGATTTGGAGCTCCCATTTTTCAAATTTTGAATTCTAAGTGAAGAGTGTGTGTATGGTAAGTGCATGTAGTTTTGTGTGAAGAAGGAGAGTTGTCTTCAGAGGGTAGGCTGTGACTGCCCCCTTGTGATATGAGACACAAAGGGAAACGTTCAGAGAATTCACAACTAACTTTAATAGAAAATTCACAGCACCCCCTTAACTAATGCTATTAGAACTAGCTGGGAGCAAATTATTGTTTCGGTTGGTGTCTACTACCTCCTCCTACTACATCTTTCTTCAATCACCAATCCCTCTGAAAAGTCTTCATTTGATATATATATATATATATATATATATATATATATATATATATATATATATATATATATATATATATATATATATATATATATATATATATATATATATATATATATATATATATATATATATATATATATATATATATATATATATATATATATATATATATATATATATATATATATATATATATATATATATATATATATATATATATATATATATATATATATATATATATATATATATATATATATATATATATATATATATATATATATATATATATATATATATATATATATATATATATATATATATATATATATATATATATATATATATATATATATATATATATATATACACACTTCTAATAACTAAACTGGGCAAAAATTGCAGAATCTATTCTTTTAATCCTCTTCTCTCTTGAATATACTTGTAAATATGCATATTTCCTTTAAGTGTTCTTAATTATTGTATATGG
The DNA here is from genome assembly GCF_017591435.1 of Portunus trituberculatus. NCBI lineage: Eukaryota > Metazoa > Arthropoda > Malacostraca > Decapoda > Portunidae > Portunus > Portunus trituberculatus. The sequence goes on from NC_059301.1 coordinate 30,051,738, forward strand.
CAATGAGTCTCAATGGGCATATCTGTTTTTAACCCTTTTTGAAAATATAAAAAAATTAAATGTAGACGATGTGTTACGGAGAAAGTAACTCATTGTTGATTAACTCGTCCTTCCTCTCTAAAGTCATTTATTTTCAACAGCTTTTTCTAACTTCATCGTTTACTTTTGAAGCAAGATAAGGCTATGCAAGACAAATAGAAAGGGTGAATACGACCTTTTTCCCTTCTCTCCTCTTCTTCCTCCTGCTCTTCCGGCTGCTCCACCTCACTTGCACCTCTAGTATACTGTGTCTCTTACCTTAGAATGTGTAATGTAACATTCTTGTAAGGGCCAGCAGGTTTTTACTGTTTATACCTCCTCCTCCTCCTCATTCTCCTCCTTCTCCTCCTCTTCCTCTTGAAAGCAATCCGAGAGTGAGTTGCAATATATTAGCAATCTCTCTATAGTTTTAATTCATGGAAGCGGAAGCGTTCATCAAAGGTTAATTTCGAGATTCATTTGTTTCATATTTCGAACTAATGATATAAATGAAATTTCCATGAATGCACAAAAGCACATATTACTTTTTTTTTAAGATTCAGCCAGAGCTTATGCAAAATTATTAACATGTTGTGGTGGATTCGTTTAAAATGTCAGATTAGATACCAAATGCCAAGTTTGAAATGACACTCAGACAAGATACGTCAAATACAATTTCAGTCCCTCATATCTACGTATCGAAAAAAGCGTAGCCATAATAAGCTCATCAGATCTGAATATGCCCAAGCAATAGTGGTTTTCAGATAGAAATTATTAATCAGAAAAAAAAAGAATATCGGTGTTGACTGGCACTACTGTTTTTTTACCTTTTTTTTCTCTCATTTTTTCGCTTTTTTCTCGGGTGTTACTCAGCTACAAAAGTAAATATCATAAACACACCGATTTTATCCTTAGAGCATTCATACCATCGTAGCCTTTCCTACATTATGGATTTTTTCGTACACTTTTCTCCTTTTCTTTGTCCTACTGTACTTGAAAATATTACAATCAAATCATATTTTTTACATGAGCTTTCGACTTGAAATCGTCAGCATTCTTTCCTATGTATCTCGTGTAAGCAGCTTGTGAAACTCGTCCAGACTACGAATACTCCAGCTGTGTGACACGACTTATATACAAAAAGCCGGAGAAGAGACCATTGCAGTCCTTCCAATCTTCAAAGAATTTATAACCGTAAGCCTAAATCTATTTTTTTCATATTTGATCACTAAAACATCAGCACAAACAGAATACTTAAAATACTTGTAGGAAGCTTCGTGAAAGGGCAATAGGGAGTCGGCGAGGGAAGGAGCGACAGTGGCATGATTGCAGTGGGAGTTGTCATGGAGCTAAAATTAGAAAAGGCAAATTTGGAGTTCTTCACTTGTTTAATTAGTATGTGCTTGAAGTCTGTCCACTTGCATCACACAAAAGGAAACAAAAAGAACCAATAGATAAATTAAATGAAAATATAAGAGTATGAAATAAACAGCTGCTGAAAATGTCTTGTTTCAGTCTACATGCGGATCACACCAGCAAAATAAAAAATAAATGAACGAATAAATGAATGATAATAGATATAAACTAACAAACAGATATACACAAATAAAATTAAATGAAAGTAAACAAAAAAAGATAAGCAAATAAAAGAAAAAAATTCATGAGCCACATACGCAAAAGTTGGTTGGATTTTAAGAGTTACCCAAGTTAATCTCACGAACATCAAGAGTTATAGAAAGGGACGAAAAAAAAAAGTAACGGTTAATTTACCGTTACTAGAAAATTAACTATGCGTTTGTGAAGGCTCTCCAATCTAGTTATTCAAATAGATGGTGCGTGGAAAAAGACAAAGAAAACGATTAATTTGTGGTTATTGAAAAACTAGAAAACATGCAAAGCTTCGTCTAATTTCGAGATACCTTGATGCTCATTATCATAACAGACCAAGTCACTGATAAAAGAGGTATTTCACCACACACACAGGTCAAATAGTAACCCTCTCTCCCTTACAAACCAACGCTACCTCTTCTGATTACTTCTGATTTACTCCTAATTACCATGAATATCTGAGTCACACAAAGGGAACAGAAAGACGAGATACAGTGGAGTGGGATTTTATTCTTTAGATTGCAGAAGGAGGCGCTGCAAAGGAGACA
>NC_059301.1:30056411-30073911 GCF_017591435.1 Portunus trituberculatus
AGAGAGAGAGAGAGAGAGAGAGATATGGACAGACTGGACACAGACAGTCTTATAAACTGAAGCAGAGGTAGATAGACAGACTAACAGAAGCAGCGAGACAGACAGACAGTGAAGTAAGATTAGTGGAAGGAGGAAGAAATACACAAACTTCTTTTTTCCTATTCCCATTCATCTCTCTCTCTCTCTCTCTCTCTCTCTCTCTCTCTCTCTCTCTCTCTCTCTCTCTCTCTCTCTCTCTCTCTCTCTTTCTCACTTTTTGATCATAATATACGACTTCTTTATGTAAATTGAGGAACTAATATTTGAAGCCTCGTACACCAAGCTTGGGATCAACAAATATATCAGACTGAGATATGACTTGGATTTATATTACAGCTCGTCCTTTTCGCTTGCCGTTCCAAATATACAGTACATCTTAGAATTAGATACACGTGAAGATATCGCAATAACCCTGAAATGGTAATAGAGATGAAAATAACGACGCACTAAGTTATAATATTATGTATTTTTCTGTTCTCTTTGTCGTGTATTTTTCCTACAAATAATTAATCTTGGTAACATCAAATATTCAACCATTCTTATCTATGCATATCTTTTCTTTTTATCCTAGTTACCTTCTTAATCATTGGCAAATAGATGAAGAAGCTTTTGAAACACGGCCCTAGTGCAAAGCTTTAAAAATATAAAAGGAGAGAAAGAATATGAAGTCAAGAACAGCAGTTGAGAGAGAATATATGAAGAGAACTGTTGGTAAATGTGAGAGGAAAACAGGAAAATGTTCTAGAACGTGACACGAGAAAAGGAAAGATGAAGAGCCTGAATTCAAAGGAAGAGTCTTACTGTCTAGTGTATTACTCTATTGGAGTTGGAAGGAGAAGGAGGAAGAGAAAAGTATACGGATGGAATAGTAAAGTTAAATTAGGAAACTGCTGGAGATTTGTTGGAGAGGGCAAAAGATAGAAAGGCGATGAGGTGGCATTTATTGATTCTTCTTTAGAAATGTTTTAGCCTTTTTTATTTATTTATATATATTTTTTTTTTGGTGGTGATAAAAGATAATCAGTGAGTTATTCTTCGTGTTTTTCTTTTTCTTCTACTTCTTTTCTTTCTTCTTCTTCTTCTTCTTCTTCTTCTTCTTCTTCTTTTATTATTATTATTATTATTATTATTATTATTATTATTATTATTATTATTATTATTATTATTATTATTATTATTATTCTTCTTTCTTCTTCTTTTCTTTTCTTTTTTCTTTTTCTTCTTTTCTTTTCTTTCCTTCTTTTCTTCTTCTTCTTTATATTTTTCTTTCTTCTTCTCCATCTTTTTCTTCTTCTTCTTCTTCTTCTTCTTTTTCTTCTTCTTCTTCTTCTTTTTCTTCTTCTTCTTCTTCTTCTTCTTCTTCTTCTTCTTCTTCTTCTTCTTCTTCTTCTTCTTCTTCTTCTTCTTCTTCTTCTTCTTCTTCTTCTTCTTCTTCTTCTTCTTCTTCTTCTATTCTTCTTCTATTTCTTCTTCTTCTTCTTCTCCTTCTTCTTCTTCTTCTTCTTCTTCTTCTTCTTCTTCTTCTTCTTCTTTCTTTCTTTCTTTCTTCTTCTTTTCTTTTTTTTCTTCCTCTTCTTCGCCTTCGTCTTCTGAATGTATCTTACTTCCTGGTCTGTGTCATGTGTATAAAGAAAATATGAAATGGTCACTTCCGTCTACAGAAACACGACATTTGGTTAAGCAGGTGCTGCTTTTACCTATGGTGAGTCATGGCACTCTCTTCCTTTTCTTTGCTCTGTAAAATTATTCGCTCAGTTGAAGAAAGAAGACAAAGATCAAAAGAAACAAGATGTAGAAGAAATCCTAATATGTGTAGAATGTGTCCCGCTTCAAAATTATTCCGTTTCAAAATCATAAGAAATATATACTGTTCTTTCTTTCTTGGCCAAAACAGTAGATCATAATGTCTTCTTTCTGTTCATATCTTTTAATAATCTTTAATGTAACAGTCATGGATATTACATAGTGAGTCATTAAAAAGAACACAATTCTTTTAGATTACGCTTCAGTATTGTGAAACCTGAATTGTAGATTACATTGTGTTGTTTTTAGCATATAATGTAACTTTTGCTGATATGATATGTGAAGCATAAGACAAAATCAAAGGCTAAAAGGAAATAAAGAAGCAAAATTATGACACAACTAAAAACAAAGAAAATAAAAAAAAAAAAAGCAATGTTATAATGTTGCGCAAAAAAAAAAAAAATAATCAGAGACGAAAGGAAACGAAATTACGATGACAAAACTAACAAAAGAAAGTAGATAAGAAAAAAAAATGTGCTTTGGAGAATGAGAAGGAAAAGAAGAAGAAGAAGAAAAAAAAACGTGATGAATTATAACAGATTCACGATCCGGCTAATGTTCAGTTGCAGGAAAGAGGAAACATTTTACCGGAAACGAATAAATGAAAGAAAAAAAAGAAGGGCTAAAAAAACTAACTGAATGGGCAGCATAAAGTCTGTGGAGTAAGAGTTAAGCTAATTAAGAGGTTGTGCCTAAATTACAGGTGAATTTCCACGCGCCTTACTTAATTGACTCGCTCATTAACTTTCTTACTCATTTACTCACTACCTGGTTCACTGACTCTCTCTCTCTCTCTCTCTCTCTCTCTCTCTCTCTCTCTCTCTCTCTCATTCATCCATTACTTACACACTTACTCACTACTTTTTACACTCACTCATTCGTCCATTCAACCATTCACTCATTTATTAACTCATTCTGGCAATTCTTGATTCACTAACACACTCACTCACACACTCATTCACCCCACACTATAACTAATCCATTTCATTACTCACTAGCTCACTTACTCATTTTATACTCACTCATTCACTCACTCAACGTCAAACCACACAGGATAAGTCAGTCAGTAATATTCAGTTTTTTTTTCTTTCCCTTCTGGCCTGCCTTCCTTCTTTCCTTCCTTCCTTGCCCCTCATTTCTTATTCCTTTCCCTCTTTCTCTCTCTCTCTCTCCTCTTTTTATTCACTTTTTTTCCCCCTCTCTCTTCCCACTTCCCCTCCTATATCCTTCTTCTGTTCTTTCCCTTGCAACATTTGTCTGGCCTCTATCTTCCTTTTCCTTTCATCTTTCTTCTTCTATTTTTCTCTCCTCTCTTCTTTTTTCTTCTTCTTCATCTTCCTCCTTTAATTCTTGTCTCTCCCATTACGAATATTGCAATTATCTTCATGTCTCTTAATCATCAGACTTCTCTTCTCATTTCTCTTTCCACCTGCTTCTTACGTCCTCCTTTTTTTTTACCCTCTCTCTCTCTCTCTCTCTCTCTCTCTCTCTCTCTCTCTCTCTCTCTCTCTCTCTCTCTCTCTCTCTCTCTCTCTCTCTCTCTCTCTCCTTCCTTTCTACCAACACACGCTCACTGTTTACGACCTAAATTAATTCTCGCACATAAAAAACAGGGAAATTTTTGCTACGCTTTCCAAAATGGCATAGAAATTATTAGGCGGAAGACCACGAAGAGAGGGAGAGACGAGGAGCAGGAGAAGGGAAAAGGAAGAGGAGGAAAATGAAAGGAAGAAGGAAGAAGAAGGAAAGAGGAAGAGATGAGCAGGGACAAGCTAGATTTATGAATGACACACAAAGAGAGAGAGAGAGAGAGAGAGAGAGAGAGAGAGAGAGAGAGAGAGAGAGAGAGAGAGAGAGAGAGGAAGAGCAATATTGTTACCCATTTCCACACCTAATCCTCTCTCTCTCTCTCTCTCTCTCTCTCTCTCTCTCTCTCTCTCTCTCTCTCTCTCTCTCTCTCTCTCTCTCTCTCTCTCTCTCTCTCTCTCTCTCTCTCTCTCTCTCTCTCTCTCTCTCTCTCTCTCTCTCTCTCTCTCTCTCTCTCTCTCTCTCTCTCTCTCTCTCTCTCTCTCTCTCTCTACGTATATTTACTTCCTAACTCTCTTTATCTGTGTGTGTGTGTGTGTGTGTGTGTGTGTGTGTGTGTGTGTGTGTGTGTGTGTGTGTGCTTCAGTAAAAGAGAGCAAATTTAAAGAAAAATATAAGTAAATATAATGCATGAGTTAAAACATGCAAAACTGTATGAGCAAAAATAGAGATGTAAAGTGGTTTCTGTAAAATGAAAAATATACATTAAAAAATTACGTATAAGATGCAATTTTCTCTCGAATTTGGAGGCAGTAAAATATTCGATTTGTTGACACTCCTCTTCCTCCTTCCTCTCTTCCTCTTTCCCTCCTCCTACTCCTATTTCCTCTCTTTCTCCTCCTTCTCTATTATTTTCCCATCACAAATTTCTCTCCTTCTCTTGTTCCCAAAACCAACTTTCCTCCTTTTTCTCCTCTTTCTCTTACTCCGTTTTCTTCCTCCAGATTCCTCCTTGCTTCGTCCTCTTTACGTAACTGGCTTTCCATTCTCTCCCTTCTCTTTTCTCTTCCTCCTTCTCTCTTTCACCCAATCCTCCAGCTCCATTTTTTCTTCTCTTTTATTCCTTCAATATCGATCTTTCTTACAAACGCAACATACTTTCCTTTTCTTGCTTTTTCCATTTCCACACCTTTTCCTTCTCCATCTTTTCCTTCACTTCCTCCTCTTCGTCCCTTTATTCCGCTTTTCCTTTTCCTTGATTCACACTTCTACTTCGTCTCCAAAGAACAGAAATACCTCCTACATAAGTCCTCCCCCTCCTCCTTCTCCTCCTCCTCCTCCTAGGCGGGCAGCAGGTGGGCTTCGGCGTGTTAGCGAGTCTTAATGAGTGGAGGAAACACTGGCGAGGTGTTCCTTGTGGTTAACGACAGTGGGGAACATGTTTATATGCATGTTTATATGCTCTCTCTCTCTCTCTCTCTCTCTCTCTCTCTCTCTCTCTCTCTCTCTCTCTCTCTCTCTTGGGCTAGATTTATGGCGTGGTCCATTAGCACCTCAGGCTGCCTATCGGTCTGTCTGTCTTAAAGTGATTAACGCGACCCTGCGCACTCACACGTAAGAGCACACACACACACACACACACACACACACACACACACACACACACACACACACACATACACACCTTGTTGTCCCGGTGTGTGGTGTGTGCCTGGTCTCAGGCCTAACCGAAGATCGGAAATAATGAGCTCTGAGCTCGTTCCGTAGGGTAACGTCTGGCTGTCTCGTCAGAGACTGCAGCAGATCAAACAGTGAAACAGTTAAACAGTGAAACACACATATGCGCGCACGAGCATACACATGAACTATAAAGCACAGTACATTTCAAATGGTACCACACTTGAAATGGGAAATTAATTTCGGAATAACAATATCAAGCAGCCTTCATAGTTCAGAGGTCGGGAAAAAGCTAATCAAATAATTGCCTTAATCTGTTGCCCCTTTGAATATTAATCTAAGGATACATTCCTCACTTTGTATAATTCTTTAGTCGGTTCTCTTTTGAAATATTGCGTTCAAACATGGTGTCCTTATTACCAGAAAGACATAAATAAGATTGAGTTCATCGTATATTAACAGATAAATATACCAAGTTTAAAAACCAAATTATACAAAGAGATTCTTCAAGAATTAAAACTGTTCTCATTAACACAAATAATACTAAAAGGTGACTCAGTAGATTTGTTTAGAATCACCAAAGGCATTAATAATATGGATTGTAATAAATATTTCAGGAAATATTTTTCAAATTGCACGATAGGAATTGGTTGTTGGAAAATTTTACAATTCTCTTGAAAAAAAAAATCCAACTGAATAGTTAATCTATAGAACATGCTTCTTCCAGACGTAATAGACTGCAACACTTTTAAACGCCACATTGACAAATATTTTCTCCAATCAGTATCTAACAGCGTTTGTTTGTTACAGATAAACTTCCTTGCTTCCAACAAATTAGGTTATATCATTTCGTCTATTTTCATTATTTCGTATAATAATATCCTTTGGGTTTTCCTTCTTTAACCTCATAAGTTACTCATCTTCGACTTGTTTTCCAGCATGACTTATGGCGTAAGGAGTCGGGGGGGTAAGGTAGAGATAGAGACTTCCGTTATACCATCTCTTCTACATTCACCTAGATATTCCTCTGTCAGATCACCTCCTGAAGACCACAGTCTGTTGTGGCCTGTTTGTTTCCTATACAACTCTATGTAATCCTCCTACACAATATACATATCTCGAGGACAACATTAAAGAAACAACAAAACAAGAACACGTAAGTAATAACCCCAGCATACACAACACCTTTTGACTGTGTACATATTTCTTCTTATACAGCGTTTCCTGTTCGGACTAAAACAAAATGTTTTTGGTACTCTTTTATATTATTAATGAAGTCCATGTAAGGCAGTAGTTCTTCTGATAAGATATTCCACTAAGGAAAACATAACATATTTTGCTTTTACCTTCTTTCTAGAAAATTATTTCTTATTCAGATCACACCAGTTTTTTTTTTTTTTAATATTTATTATTATTATTTTCTTGAAGACTGCGTAATTTGCATAGATCAAGAAAGAAAACGAAAACGAAATAAGATCAGAAAGTAAACAATAGCACAAAAAAAGGAGTAGAACGAGAAATACTAGTAAATGCACAACACAAAAGAGAATAATAAAGGATATAAGACAATTAGTTAAGAAGAAAACTATCAACATAGAAAGAAAAAACAGTGTAGCTTCTAGACTGAAAAGACCCTTGTGTAATGAAACAGTACACAGATCTCTGTCCTTCTCTATTGTGGTTGTTCTGCAAGACACACAGTGAATGCCAGGATACGAATGGGCGTAGTAGCAGTGCAGTCTGTGGCGGTAAAGAGAACCTAGCATACAGCGGGAAACTGATGGAATGTGACGTTCGGGTCGCCACAGAGGAAAGAGGAGCGGAAAGGAAAAGGACAAAGGGAGAAGGTAGATGGCTAGGTGGTGGTGGTGGTGGTGGTGGTGGAGAAGGAGGAAGAGGGGGGGGAAAAACTATAAAAAGAAAACAATAACACCACAAAGGAAAAGGAATAATAAAAACGAGAACAAAAACCAGGAAAATGAAGAGTGGAGAAGTGCTGGAAACGATGGATAGAGGCAGTAAATAAAAACGAATAAAGGAGAAGAGGAAATGAAGATAAAGGAGGGAGGAGGAAGCAATGAATACAATGATGGATGAAGACAGTGAAGAATGCACATTGATCTCATTGCCATCTTCTTCCTCTTCTTCCTCTTCCTCTTTCTCCTTCCTCCTTCCTTCCCAAAAACTAATTTAGTTTACCTCTTCCTCTGCCTTTCCTCCTTTTCTGTACCTATCACACAACAAGTCTCTCTCTCTCTCTCTCTCTCTCTCTCTCTCTCTCTCTCTCTCTCTCTCTCTCTCTCTTGCGCAGCTTTACTGATTAGATACTAAATTCTTAATTCACCAAAGCAGAATAGAGGAAAAGGATATTATAGACATGAGTAAAGAGGAAAAGTATTAGATGACAAAAGGTAATGTGCATCTCTCTCTCTCTCTCTCTCTCTCTCTCTCTCTCTCTCTCTCTCTCTCTCTCTCTCTCTCACTGTTATGATTAGGTTAAAACTCTTTCGTGAAATATAAAACTGTTTTAAAAGCCAATGTACAATAGTTATCTATTTGCACATTATCAAAAATAAATATATAAATAAAAATAAGAATAAACAAATAAAACGCACAAGAAAAAACAAAGTAACATACATGAATAAACAATAATACAATGCACATATACACTTGGTGGTGGTATATGCGTCTATGAATGTGTGGAGCACCAACGAGGACAGAAGGTTCCTCCCTCTCATCACCGGTCGCACTCTGAGGGCAGCCAGCTTCACATGGTGTCTGGTCATGTTTGACACCAAGGGCATGGCTAGTGCAAACATGTTCCACACCAGTGATGTCATGGCGGTGTTAGCGCGTTGCTCTTCCTGGAGTGTGAGCAAGGCACCCCCACCCCCAACCATCCCTTAGCTGCAGAAGGCCATTCCTTGTGCGTCTCTCTCTCTCTCTCTCTCTCTCTCTCTCTCTCTCTCTCTCTCTGCCTCTACATTTCCTGCCTCTCCCTGTCTTTACGTCTTTATTGCATCGTAGCGCCAGAAAATACAAAAATGTTACCGAATGAAAAACGGCAAATAATCCACGAATCATTCAGATGAATAAAAAAAAAAGAAAAATACGATGAAATGCCACCAATTATCCTGCAGATTGAAAAATTGCCCTAATCCATTTTCATTTTCACTTGCACAGTTTTACAATATTTTGACGTTCCTACTAGGCAAAAAAATAAAAATAATAATGAATGAATATATGAAAAAAAAAATAGAAAACCTAACGAATTACTGTCCACATGAGTGATCCTTTTTAACATAAAGAAAATGTAATGAGACATCTCCGAAGGAAAATGGGAGTAGGCTTGCATTTTTTTTTTTTTCATTTTCCTTGCAGGCAGAAAAAGAATAATAAGTAAATCAAAAGTATAAAAAAAATCAAAACATTCTTTATCTAATTCATTTGCCCACACACACACACACACACACACACACACACACACACACACACACACACACACACATTAGCACAGACGCAGTGCAAAACAAATGGTGAAATGATGATGATGAAGAGGAAGAATGAGAAGAAATACAGATAGAGAGATAAGAAACTACACATATAACAATGTAAACAAAGACGTCAAAAGAAGAATGAAAATGGAAGTGCCAGAAGAAGAATGAAGAAGAGATAAAGCTAGACAATAATCAAGAAAGAAAAAAAAGAGAAGAATGCATGAGAAATAATGAGGTAGGATTATGAGAGAAGGGAACAAGGAAAGAGGAGAAGGAGGAAGAAGAGGAGGAGAAAATGAGTGTGTGAAAATGAAAACGAGAAATGTGTGTGTGTGTGTGTGTGTGTGTGTATATATATATATATATATATATATATATATATATATATATATATATATATATATATATATATATATATATATATATATATATATATATATATATAGAGAGAGAGAGAGAGAGAGAGAGAGAGAGAGAGAGAGAGAGAGAGAGAGAGAGAGAGAAAGAAAACAATAGTGTATAATGTACGAGTATAAAGAAATCCTTGTTCTTATAAACTCTCTCTCTCTCTCTCTCTCTCTCTCTCTCTCTCTCTCTCTCTCTCTCTCTCTCTCTGGTATATGCATGTAGAAAGACTTCGCTTATGAAAAGCAACATTGTTGGTGTAAAGAATTTGTTTTTCTTCAAATATGGGTCCTCTAACCATCTATCCATCCATCTACCTCTATCCATCTAAGTACAGATTTTTTTCATATATATGTTATTTATGAATCTGTACCTGCATACACAAATACACACAATTTTTTGTTTAAAACTCAATGTTTTCCTAATTCATGTGAAATGTTTTCTTAACTGCGTCAGATATTTCATCAAGATAGTAGTGAATTATTTGTAAGATAAAAACTGATTCTTTAATGTAATTCTATTTGATGTAATGTCCACAAAACCTCAACTGAAGCAGAGCAAATATGATATGAAATTCAGTCAGATTGCGCCATTAAGCCATTAAACTTTACCATTCACTTTGGGATTCACCACACCATCAGAAGCAAGTCTATTGTTTTCCGACACTGTCTTTCATATCTGCCATCCTACTGTTACAGTCTATCAAGCTTTGAAAGCCCATCTACCTCAGAACTTTAGCGTCTTTTCTGTGTTTATGTTGAAAATAAAAGGAAAAAATTAGTTTCCATGAACATAACAATACATTTCCAAGAAAAAAGGATTTTCTTGTAATAATTTATAAGATATTCTAGAACATGGGAACATAAAAGAAAAACGAAAGTTGTTAAAAACCATTAAGCTTATACGTGGCAGTCTCTATAAAACATTCCATATCCACAATTTTGCCACATCTTTTAAAGCCTCTTTAATGACACGGTATTAACAGCCTAATTAAAAAGTCTATTTAATTAATTTAGCACTACTTAGTAACGACTCTTTATCTTCTATTTTTTTCATAACAAAACCTTATATATAAACCATAAACTCGTTATTTCTTGCCCTGTCCTGATTAAGACTGATGATTTTATTTATGTCATCCAAGTCGACATCATCGATTGAAAAAAAAATCAGAAAACAACTAAACAAACAATTGTCCCCCTTTGAAAGCACTACATGAAGAGAGAACAAAGTTTTAAAGACCAAAATTTCACAACCACATCCTACAGAACTGCGGTGATGAAGACAAGGCAAAACGACAATGAACACAGCGAGGGGACAGACAATGACATACATTAATGGCAATGAACGGCCGTGTTCCTTACCTGCTTTAAAAAATATTCCTCCTCTAATGTGCTACAGAATATTTGCTAAATTCTCCTCTGCATATTGATCACCTGACTGCCTGAATGTCTGATGGTGACTGATTGCTGACTGATGACCCGCCACACGTCACCTCCCAGCCCAGGCGTCGCGGATGGAAGCATATTGGCCTCCTCTCGATTTTTTTTTTTTTTTCTTTTCTATATTTCATCGTTTTCCCTCCGTATCGTAGCATTCCCGATCCTGAGCGCTCTTTACAGTTCTCCTTCGCCACGCAGCGTGAGACTTATGGCTCACGTAACTGTGTTGGGAATGTGTGTGTGTGTGTGTGTGTGTGTGTGTGTGTGTGTGTGTGTGTGTGTGTGTGTGTGTGTGTGTGTGTGTGTGTGTGTGTGTGTGTGTGTGTGTGTGTGTGTGTGTGTGTGTGTGTGTGTGTGTGTGTGTGTGTGTGTGTGTGTGTGTGTGTGTGTGTGTGTGTGTGTGTGTGTGTGTGTGTGTGTGTGTGGGTCGAAAAAAAAAAGGTTCTTTAAACTCTTAGGTAAGTATACTTTCTACAAAAACGCACAAGAAAGCCGATGAAAATATATTGTCAGATCATGTAGTCATAGTCTCTTATCTTCATATTATATAGAATTCACTTATTTTACATTCCTTTTACTATTCAACACTGTCTTTTATCCATTTCTTATATTCAGCCTCCCTCCTATCAATCTTCCCTGTATCTGCTGCCTCATCAGTGCGTCTCCCTAAGGTGTGTTTGCTCACCTCGTGTTTGTATCCAGTGTTTTGTAAAGTTTACCTCAGCCTCATCTATTCGTGCTGCGATGTAAGATCCGCTCAGATTTGCTATTTTGTGCCTTCATTTCAATACCATTCCGTTTCCCAGACACTTGATTCTGTCAATGCACCATAAAAGCATGAAAGGTATACAAAATCAAAAATCCTTCACTGCGTTCCTATGAGCTGTGTGTGTGTGTGTGTGTGTGTGTGTGTGTGTGTGTGTGTGTGTGTGTGTGTGTGTGTGTGTGTGTGTGTGTGTGTGTGTGTGTGTGTGTGTGTGTGTGTGTGTGTGTGTGTGTGTGTGACTTTTTTTGTGTATGTGTCACAAATAGATGTAAAAAATGCCAAAAATAATTCCTTATCAGTTCGTTTCACTCCCCCTCTTCCTCTTCCTCTTCTTCCTCCAGCTCCTGCTCACCCTGTCTACAAGACTGAGGAGGGACAAGACATATTCTCTCCCTTCATCTTCTCTCCTCTTCCTTCTCCCTTGTGACATGCAGATTTCCTCTGTAACCCCCAAACATCGTCTCTCTCTCTCTCTCTCTCTCTCTCTCTCTCTCTCTCTCTCTCTCTCTCTCTCTCTCTCTCTGGATAACTCAACATCGCTGCAAAGTCTAGTAATAGAAGGTGAAGTTAAGGGAACATTCGCATTTGGCTTTTACTTTCCCCACCTCGCAATATTTTGTTAGGTGACTTGTGGAGACGTTGGGAAGCAGGACACGAGGCGCAGGAGGAAGAGAGGGAAGAAGAGGAGGATGAGAATGAGGATAAGAAGGAAAAGGAGGAGAAAGAGAAGGAGGAGGGCGGAGGAGGAAGTGGGGAGAAGGAATTACTAAGCTTGTGGACACGAAGATATAAGAAGTTTACTGAAATACCACCAGGAAAACCAACGTCGATCAGGACCATAAAGAAAACGAACATCAAGGGAGAATATAAGATTTACTCGTACGCACTCGGAAGTTTAGACTGCAATAGAGAACTGGCTGTTCACGACCCTGATACTACATGAAACTGAACAAAAAAGAGAGATATAGATAAATAGAGAGAGAGAGAGAGAGAGAGAGAGAGAGAGAGAGAGAGAGAGAGAGAGAGAGAGAGAGAGAGAGAGAGAGAAATGGAAGACAGTAAAGGAGAGAGAAGGCAAGGAAAGGCAGGAAAACGATAAGAGGAAATGAGGAAGTTTCGGAAATAGACTCGAGTATTACTACACTGAAGAGAGGAGGGGGAAGAGGAGCGAGCGGAGCAAGAGGAGTAAGAGGCTACAAAGGAGAGGCGTTGCTGTACCAAGGGATGCGTTTGGCGGTGGGTGTGAGGGAAGGGAAGGGATCGTCTCATGACCTGGATATTGGTGACGGGAAGGGACGCGACTGATGAGATGTGGGAGAGAGAAATGCTCCAGTGGTAGTAGTGGTGATGGTGATACAGGACGAAGATGAGGGAGAGAGAGAGAGAGAGAGAGAGAGAGAGAGAGAGAGAGAGAGAGAGAGAGAGAGAGAGAGAGAGAGAGAGAGATGGTGAAGAAGGAAGGGAATGATGTGGAAGGATATGTATGATATGGAGGAAGGAAGAAAATGGTGACATTTGAAATAGTTAAGTGAAAAAGGATTAGAAATATTTAGTTGAGGACAAAGATGATAGAGAGAGAGAGAGAGAGAGAGAGAGAGAGAGAGAGAGAGAGAGAGAGAGAGAGAGAGAGAGAGAGAGAGAGAGAGAGAGAGAGAGAGAGAGAGAGAGTTGTTAGGATTAATGATACTTAATTGTCCTTAAAATTGGTGCATTAGTTCACGCAGACATTAACCAGGTGTGGGAAAGCTTGAGTTACAGGTGTGTGTGTGTGTGTGTGTGTGTGTGTGTGTGTGTGTGTGTGTGTGTGTGTGTGTGTGTGTGTGTATTTCTTGTCTCAATTATCTCACGTCCACTTCATCTTCTTCTCCAACTCTTCATCCTTTTCCTGTAGCGCTCAGCTAACGTGTTTGAACCTTTATATCTTCCCTTACCAAACTGCTGAAAAGGACCAAAAGCTATATTGCTGTTTATTTTTCATTGTGATCTTCCTCTTTTTCCTCTTCCTTCTCCTTTTCCTCCTTACTCTTACCCAAATCCTTCACATCTTCCCATCAAACCACCCCCACACACACACAAACATGTCTAGGAGTCAATCTCTCTCCTGGACAAATTTTGACCTTTGGATTCCACTAGTAACAACCAACGACAAGGAGAGAAGAGGATTCCAAGATTCTTATTCACTCCTACCAAACTGAACTGAACTCGATAGACAGTGTGTGTGTGTGTGTGTGTGTGTGTGTGTGTGTGTGTTTGTGTGGGATGTTGGGCTGGTGTGTGGGTGTGTTAGTGTGTGTTAGCACCGAAATACGTACAATTCCATCATAACAAGAGGGGACGGAGAATTTTAATAGCAGTAGGGTAGCGGTGATAATAATAATTGTGATAGAGTGAAGTGGTGGTACTGGTGGTGGTGGTGGTGGTAGTAATAAGCGGTAGTGCGGGTAGTGGTGGTGATAATGAGTGTAGAAAGGTAATAGGTATTGTTGTTGGTGTTGTTGTTGATGGTGATGGTGGTGGTACTAGTGTTGTCATCGTTCGTGGTGGTGGTCGTAGTACCATTATCATCATCATCATTAACAACAACAACAACATTCAGATTATAACAAACCAAAACAACAACAAAAACACTAAAGAAGGAGAGGAAAGACTGCAAATTTAAACAAGGAAAAAAGGGACAGGAAAGCAGATTATGAGAAAATGAGAAAGAAAATGAGAAAGAAGTTATAACAGAGAGCAACCATTATACTCCTTCAACACAAAGAAAAACTAGAACAAAAACAAGAACGACAAGAAAAACTAAAGAAGAAGGAATAAAACCAAGAAGTCCATTTATTACATTCATTACAGGAAGAGAAAAAGAGAAACAAGAAGAAGAAGAGGAAGAAGACGGGAGGACTATAGATAATATAACGCGATAAAGGAAATAATGAATGTCCGTCCACTTGCAGAGTTTCCGAGGGGCGCCGCGGGAAGCAGAGGCAGCGGCAGCAAAGGTACGGTTTTAGCAGCGAAAATTAATTAACTTCTGGAGGTCGCATGTGGCGCAAGTGATGATGGACGAGGCTTTTGGGGGATGGGAGGGGCCGTGCTGATGGAAGGGAGGGAGGCAGGGAAGGATGGAGTGAGGGAGGGAAGAAGGAAGGTGGTGATGAATGAATAAAGTGGTGGTGATATTAGTAGTAGTAGTAGTAGTAGTAATTGTAGTAGTGCTAGTAGTAGTAATAGTAATAGTAACAGGAATAGCAGCAGCAGCAGTAGCAGTGGTAGTAGGAACAGCAACAGCAAAATAGCAGTAGTAGTTATAATATAGTGCAGTAAAAGGTTTCAGGACACTTCACAATTTAATAATATGCATTGGCTTGCTTTTCAACTTTTTTTTCTATTTGTAATGAGATGTACATTCAATGGACCCTTTTTTTTATTCATTCACAAGTTTTGCTGATCTTCGTCAAAAGCACTTTCACTTCTGCAAAATAGTAGTAGTAGTAGTAGTAGTAGTAGTAGTAGTAATAATAATAATAATAATAATAATAATAATAATAATAATAATAATAATAATAAGTAGTAGTAGTAGTAGTAGTAGTAGTAGTAGTAGTAGTAGTAGTAATAATAATAATAATAATAATAATAATAATAATAATAATAACAATATTAGTAGTAGTAGTAGTAGTAGTAGTTTAAGTTTGCTCCAGTCACTATATCCTCATAATTACTCAAGTCACTATAAGACATCGAGCAATCAGTTACACTTCAGTATTTAACAATCACCTCAAAAACTTATATTTGTCTAATCACTGCCACTCAATCCCATCACCGTCACTGTAACAACTATACAATTACTTCACTATCTTTCAAACCTTCCCCTCTTGGTACAATGATAAAACAATCAAGCAGTGATGAGATACTGTTTTCTCACCACCACTCAGCCCATCCCATTATCGTCACAAACCTTCACAACACAACATATCTATATCAAAAGCGTATATAGTCTAGAATCTTTAAGCCTTCCTCTTCCGCAACAATGATAAATAACCAAGCATTGAGGTGAGGGGCTGAATAAAAAACTAACCCATGGAACAATGTGAAAAAGGAGACAAGGAAGGAGCAAGACGAGGGTTGGAAGAAACATTTGAGCAAGAAGGCTGCAGCAGGAGTCACACCGGAACCAAGCCAAGAATCCGAGAAATATGACGCGAGAAACTTAGAACAATAAACTTACCATAAATCATAAAAAAGAAAAGATTACCGTGAGAGAGAGAGAGAGAGAGAGAGAGAGAGAGATATATATATATATATATATATATATATATATATATATATATATATATATATATATATATATATATATATATATATATATATATATATATATATGAGTAAAGTGTACTTGACAGAAATGCAGCAAGACAGGAAGGATGACGAGGATAAATTCAAATTAGTCTCAGCATACCAAGTAGAACAGAATATCAAGAAAGTGGATCCCAACACCGTAACGGGAGACATTTTCTTTTTCTTTTCTTTTTTATTAAGAATGTGGCACGCGCGACGACATGAAAAGTGAAAAGACAAATGAAAACGAATGATGAAAAAGAAAAGAGAAAGGCGGAAAGAAAAACTCAAATGCACGAAATAAAAAAAGAGCATACACACACACACACACACACACACACACACACACACACACAGAATATACAATGCAAGGACGAGGGAACGAGGAAACAGACTGATAATAAAAAAGGGAAAAAGAGTTACGCAGAAAATTTTACAGAACGAGAACAGAATAACATCAATGTGTGTGTGTGTGTGTGTGTGTGTGTGTGTGTGTGTGTGTGTGTGTGTGTGTGTGTGTGTGTGTGTGTGTGTGTGTGTGTGTGTGTGTGTGTGTGTGTGTGTGTGTGTGTGTGTGTGTGTGTGTGTGTGTGTGTGCAGAATAGAGAGTAATGGGCTGAGAGATGGATGTAATGACTGGCTTTATGGCTTTGCAGAGGATGAGAGTGAGCAACGAAGGGAGGGAGAGAAGGAGGGAATGAAGGAAGGAGAGAGGGAGGGAAGGAAGAAAGGAATGTTAGGAGGAAGAAAGACTTAAGAGATAAAAGAAAAGCTAAGAAAGAAACATTAAAAAGGAAAGCTGAAGGTAGAAATATTTTATGGTGTGTGTGTGTGTGTGTGTGTGTGTGTGTGTGTGTGTGTGTGTGTGTGTGTGTGTGTGTGTGTGTAATTCACCTCGGTCGCCTGCTGGTCACCCAGCCAGTCTTCCCATTACGGAGCGAGCTCAGAGCTCATAGACCGATCTTCGGGTAGGACTGAGACCACATCAACACGCAACACACACCGGGAAAGCGAGGCCACAACCCCTCGAGTTACATCCCGTACCTATTTACTGATAGGTGAACAGGGGCCACACATTAAGAGGCTTGCCCATTTGCCTCGCCGCTTACCGGGACTTGAACCCGGCCCTCTCGATTGTGAGTCGAGCGTGCTAACCACTACACTACGCGATGTGTGTGTGTGTGTGTGTGTGTGTGTGTGTGTGTGTGTGTGTGTGTGTGTGTGTGTGTGTGTGTGTGTGTAATTCATCTCGGTCTCCTGTTGGTCACTTAGCCAATCTTCCCCACTACGGAGCGAGCTCAGAGCTCATAGACCGATCTTCGAGTAGGACTGAGACCACATCAATACACAACACACACCGGGAAAGCGAGGCCACAACCCCTCGAGTTACATCCCGTACCTATTTACTGATAGGTGAACAGGGCCACATTAAGAGGCTTGCCCATTTGCCTCGCCGCTTACCGGGACTTGAACCCGGGCCTCTCGATTGTGAGTCGAGCGTGCTAACCACTACACTACGCGATGTGTGTGTGTGTGTGTGTGTGTGTGTGTGTGTGTGTGTGTGTGTGTGTGTGTGTGTGTGTGTGTGTGTAATTCATCTCGGTCTCCTGTTGGTCACTTAGCCAATCTTCCCCACTACGGAGCGAGCTCAGAGCTCATAGACCGATCTTCGAGTAGGACTGAGACCACATCAATACACAACACACACCGGGAAAGCGAGGCCACAACCCCTCGAGTTACATCCCGTACCTATTTACTGCTAGGTGAACAGGGGCCACACATTAAGAGGCTTGCCCATTTGCCTCGCCGCTTTCCGGAACTCGAACCCGGGCCTCTCGATTGTGAGTCAAGCGTGCTAACCACTATGTGTGTGTGTGTGTGTGTGTGTGTGTGTGTGTGTGTGTGTGTGTGTGTGTGTGTGTGTGTGTGTGTGTACTACATGCACATAAGATAAAAACTTTTATTAACATCATAGAGTGGAACTGGATATACACACTGCAACCTATACAAATGCTACA
>NC_059301.1:30078911-30138911 GCF_017591435.1 Portunus trituberculatus
AAAGGAGAGGAATAAATAATAAGAAAAAACAAAGAAAGAACACTTGGAAAAAGGAAGAAGAAAAACAAGAACAAGAACAAAAAAGAAAAAAGAACAAGTATAAGAAGAACAAGAACAAGAAGAAGAAGAAGAAGATAAAGAAGAAGAAGAACAAGACGCGGAAGATGAAGAAGAAAAAGAAGACTAGAAAAAAAAAAACTAAATAGGAACAAAAAAAAAGAAAGAAGGAAAATCAATAACTAAAAAAAAGAAGAATGCAAAGTATGATAAAATAAGAGAACGAATGAAGGAAAAGAAAAAAAAAAACAGAAAGAAGTGGAAAATTGACGACTTGAAACCTAAAGAAAGGAGCATAATGAAAAGGAGAGAGGGAGAGAGAGAGTGTGTGTGTGTGTGTGTGTGTGTGTGTGTGTGTGTGTGTGTGTGTGTGTGTGTGTGTGTGAATGCTCTCTCTTAAAGAAAATAACAGAGACGAAAGGAGGCCACGCTATTAGAGAGAGAGAGAGAGAGAGAGAGAGAGAGAATTCATACCAATCGTTCCACTAAAAAGAAAGAACAGAAAATGAAAATGTACATAAATCAAAGTAACGATAAAGCAGTACATAAAAAATTATAGAAAGAATAAATATACAGACATTTAGATAATCACCCCATCTCATCCCCTCCATCCAATAAATTATCCACGTCAGTCAGAATGTCATTACTTATTCATTCATTCATTCACTCACTCACTCACTTCCAGCATTCATGATTTTCCAGGTATACGTCACTTCAATTGTTATATCTACGTATTTATCATGTCGGTTCCAGCATTTTACTTGATAACTGAACGAATTTAACAGACTAGATTTGCCTTTTGCCACACGGTAGTCTTGACATGAAGTGAGCTTTCATAATGACCATTGAACACAGATAGGAAAAGACTTTTTGAATCGCCAAGTTCCTGAGGTGGAAAGGAATGGATGTAAATGGAAGAAAGATGAGGAGGAGGAGAAAGAGGAGGAGAAAGAATCGGAAAGGAAGACGAATGTGAACTGAAAGAGAACGTAAGTGATGAAAGAGGAGGAGGAGGGGGAAGAGAATTAGGAAGAGGAAGAAGAATTGGAGGAGAAAGAGGGGAGGAAGGAAACAGAGCAAGACGAGAGAGGTAAGAAGGATAAAGAGCCAAAAACTGAATGACTTACGGAGAAGATAAGGAAGGATGGACGAACAGGAAGACAGGTGGGCATGACAACTGGAAAAAAATGAGTTATGAACGAAAAAAAGGATGGAGGGAGGGAGGAATGAAAGAAGGAAGTCAGAAAGCAAGCAAGGAAGGAAGTCAGAGCACAAGACAAGCAGATGAGAAGAGTGAACTAGTGACTGATTGAGTCGGAAAAGAAGTGAGTCATTGGGTGAGCGAATCCATCACGGACTAACTAACAGACTGAGATGGAAATGAAAGGCCAGAGAAGGGATGGAAGAAGAAGAAGAAGAGGTAGAAGGGTCAGGAAGGAATCACATCATAGCAGCTCCACTTCTCTAATCCCAACCCTACAAAGGCAAGAGGGAAAAGGGTGCAGTGAAATAGATTGCTAGCACTCCACCTCTCCACGTACTCTTGTAGGAGACGATGCAGAGGAGGTATTGGTATATTTTCTGGTCTTTTCTTGTGTCCTTGTGTGCTAGTTTCGCCTGACATGCAAACTCCTTCGTGTGTGTGTGTGTGTGTGTGTGTGTGTGTGTGTGTGTGTGTGTGTGTGTGTGTGTGTGTGTGTGTGTGTGTGTGTGTGTGTGTCTGTGTGTGTGTGTCCACCGTTTGATCTATTCTCGTCTCTTCTTTTGGTTTTCCTTTTATTTGTGCGTTTGGCATTTGCTTCCTGTTTTCATCAGTGGATATCAAAGCATTGGAGGAAAACCAAGAAAAAGAAAAAAAAGGAAAAGTAAAAAAACGTGCGGGAAAAAAGATGAGCGAGTGAATTAATACGGATGGATGGATGGTTGGATGGGTGTATGGTTGCATGGGTAGGTTACCAATTAATGGAAATGAGAAGGAAGAGATCTAGTAGAAAATAAGAGGATAAACAAAATACCTTCAAGCAAAGACACACCTGAAGGCTCAAGTTTTTTTTTTTTTATACCATCTGTCTTCTTTTCTTTAACCCGTACAGCGTCAGAGACGTACGAGATACGTCGGCTACTCTGAGCGAACCGGGCGTCAGAGACGTATGAGATACGTCGGCGACCTTCCTCGTGTTTTCGGAGGTATTGCGTCCTCAAAACCTACCATTATACTGCCATCATGCACTGTAGACATTGCTCATGCTGCCTCCTCGTCCCTGCTAACATGAATGCTTCCTGTATTTATTTATTACATATCTGAACTTTAGCAGTTTCTGCTGCCTTCAGCTCGGTGTAGCGGGAAACTGACGCCTCAACTCCGCTAATATGAACAAAGCGTAATTTCCATTACTTACTCTTACCATTTCAGATGTTTTTGGTAACTGTTATATTGTGGTAGTGAAAACTTTGTATGACATAAATAAGAATTTTCCAATCGCTTTGTTATAAGGAAAAACAAGTACATATTACTCGGAAAATATTTGCACCGCGAAAGGCAACACTCCTCGCGATATCTCGTGTCTATTTTTAGCCACAAACACTCCCAAACAGCAAAACATGACATGTTGTTTTTCTTTCAACTCAGGAACGATATTATGCATGTGTCCAACTCGGGGATCGACTGGTGAGAAACGAGGAAGCGAATAAACTAGTCACATAAGGCTTTGCTAAGTCGCTAACCTTAGCGCAAAACATCTCGCACCAATTAATACCACTTCCAGTCAGTTCTGGGAGGAATGACTGTCATTTTCATTTGTTTCACATCATTTAAGACTGGTTTAACAAATAAAAAAAAATCCATGATGTGGCCAGCACTGGCGAAATCACAAAGTCTCAGATCTGCTGACGCTGTACGGGTTAACACACACACACACACACACACACACACACACACACACACACACACACACACACACACACACACACACACACACAATTCGTACAATGATTTTCAAGCCAATAAGTTCACAAAGAAAAGTTTAATTGGAAGGCTAGTCTTTATCCTTCATTTTTCCTACTTTTCGTCTTCTCCTCCTCCTTCTCCTCGTTCTCCTCATCTTCCTTCCGTTTTTCTCTTGAAATGCCATCGTCCGTGTGTGTGTGTGTGCGTGTGTGTGTGTGTGTGTGTGTGTGTGTGTGTGTGTGTGTGTGTGAGGTAGTGAAAGTCAGGAAAGCGCCTTTACCCAATAAAAGTGACACGAGACGCAAGCATGAAAGTGAAGACGAACGTTTATCGCCTGAAAATGTGAATCTTGAAAGTTTAGTAATGTGATGTCTCTTTTGACAATATGCAAGATTAGATTCTAGGACAAGGATTCTCTCTCTCTCTCTCTCTCTCTCTCTCTCTCTCTCTCTCTCTCTCTCTCTCTCTCTCTCTCTCTCTCTCTCTCTCTCTCTCTCTACACTAAATCAAAATGTTGCATTATCCAGGTCTAGAAATGCAATCTTGTGATTAAAACATTTACATTATCTTACTATCATTAATGAGAGAGAGAGAGAGAGAGAGAGAGAGAGAGAGAGAGAGAGAGAGAGAGAGAGAGAGAGAGAGAGAGAGAGCAAAATAAATAGGAAAATATATGAAAATAAAGTGATCGGAATGTAGACTAATGATTTTAAACGAACACAAATGTTTCTAATCTTCATCATCGTCATTATCAATATCATCGTCAACATTATCATTATCGCTATTATCATCATCAGTCATCATCATCTTAATTACTTTAGCCATCTGGAAAAAAAAAAACTTTGCTAACAAAACTAATCATAACATCAATAATGAATGTCAAGCGAGGAAAGTGATTAAATAGTAACTGCAAAACTGATGAACCAACAATTTGATGTAAGTGTCTTAAAATGAATAACTACACAACTAACATAATAACATAACGTCAATGCATTAATCAAAAATTCCTTGAAAAATTAGTAAACATCCCAAAATAAGACACTGAATGAAATAATCAAGAAAGGCCAACAAGACTAATATCCGACATCGATCCATTACAAAATGAATGCGTCACTGATATTTACGGTCCAATATTCATTAAGCTAAGTGTAAATAATATATTGCTCCGCCAGTGTGGGATTTCCAAATTACTGCCAATAGCTTACTTTCCAATGATGTGAGTGAGTAATGAATCCGGCGCGGGCCAGTCATGGTCATAACTCATAAGTCTACCAGCCTGACAGTCTTATGCACTTCTAATGGGTTTTCTTTACCTTACTTATGAATATCTGCCTGATAAGAGATTTATTTTTTTCTCTTCACATTCCCAGTACACCAATATTTATATTTTATTCCATTCTATATATCATTAACTGAGGAATCTGCAACGCTTATATACCTCTAATAAATTTACTTTATCGTACATATAAGTGTCTCCCAAATATGTTTTTTTTTTCTTCTTAACCTTCCCACTACTCCAAGACGTAGATTTTGTTGCATTTTACATGTCATTAGTCGAGGAATCTACAACGTTTATGCATTTTTCATGGGTTTGTTTCATCTTACATATGACTGTCTGCCTAATATGAGGCGTTTTTTGCTTAACACTCCCAGTACAGCCTTAAACACTTTGCCATTTGTCGAGTGGTTTAAAGTTACCTACATGTCACCATGATACCCAGGTTCTAGGTGGTTACACCTAAGATGAGCTTGGGTGGTGATATGGGCCCTAATACGGGTACCACTATAAACAAAATTGCCTGCGTCACTAATGGACGGAAGCTCAACAGCGCTTTCTAAATACTCTTCAAGTGTGCCTACAGGCGCTATAGGCCTTACCGTAAAAAGAAAAAAAAAAAAAAAAAAAAACTAAGACGTAGATTTAATTGCATTCTGTATGTATATCTTAGTCGCGGAGTATGCAAAGTTTATGCACTTCTGATGGGTTTGTTTCATCTTAAGGCGGGTTCACACGTGCCAATTTGCGACTGAAATTTTACGTCAGTAGAGTTTCCGACTCATCCCTTCTAGTCGGAAGGTGTCAAACGTAGCGACTAGAAAGTATCGACTAGTTGGCGCCTTGGCGGGAAGTGAATGTAAATAAACAGCTACCCGCCAAGATGTCTTCCTCCAGCGTCGATGCTGAAGTTGTGGTTGCTCTTCTTTTGGCGTACTGGAAGAGTCAACAGAAGAGAAGATGCCTGGATAAATAGAAGGAAAGAAAGTCTTGTCTACCACACTCTAAATCAGCCACATTTCTCATAAGAAAATTGTTAATCTTAAGAAGATTGTGCACAATTGTGATCAAATTAAATCCTGCCAAGTCTTCAATCCTCACCTCCAACAACATCCTGCACTGAGGGAGACAGTTCTTGTAGAGTAGTAGTTACTTCGTCGAACAATGATTTGCGCAAGCTTTTATTACTGTATAATTCATTTCCGGGGTCCCAGATGTGTCCTTTTCCCTCACCAACTCGAACATCTCTATACCTGGAAACCACATTTTCAAAGCTTATTCCGTGATGTCATGACGTAAATAAAGATGCAAATTGACTAACAAGACCAAGATGGCACCCATTTTGAGTCGGAAACTCTAAGCACCGATTTTGAGTCGGAAACTCTACCGACATAAAATTTCAGTCGCAAATTGGCAAGTGTGAACCCGCCTTTACATATGACTCGCTACTTGATATTACGTACTTTTTTTCTTAACCTTCCCAGTATTACACTAAAGCGTAGATTTTATTGCATTCTGTACATCTTTAGTCGAGGAATACGTAAAGTTTACAATGGGTTTACTTCACCATACTTTTGACTGATGGCACCCATTTTGAGTCGGAAACTCTAAGCACCGATTTTGAGTCGGAAACTCTACCGACATAAAATTTCAGTCGCAAATTGGCAAGTGTGAACCCGCCTTTACATATGACTCGCTACTTGATATTACGTACTTTTTTTCTTAACCTTCCCAGTATTACACTAAAGCGTAGATTTTATTGCATTCTGTACATCTTTAGTCGAGGAATACGTAAAGTTTACAATGGGTTTACTTCACCATACTTTTGACTGTCTACCTGATATGAGTTTTATTTTTCTCTTCACCTTCCCACTACACCAAGTCGTAAATATTATTATACTGTATATGTCATTAGTCGATGAATCAGCAACGTTTATGTACTTCTAATGAGTTTACTTTATCTTTATTTTTCTCGCCCTTGCTAGCTAGTACGTGTTTTTCTTCTTAATCTTTCTAATACTCCAAGACGTAGTTTTTCTTTATTTTTCTATCCCATATATTAATAGACAAATAATTTTAAACTCCAAATTTGTGTGCTTCTATTGGTTTACTTCACATAACTTTTAACCATTTGGCTGGTGTGAGTTCCGAAGTATTTACAATGTACTTCCAATGTGTTTAGTGCTTCCTTCACTTTTAACTTTTTAGTTGATAACTATACCGTACTTCATATTTGCACGAATGATCCCCTTATAGAGAACTAGCAGCAGGAGGAATGGGAGGGGTACAAAATACTAGTAAAGACGATTCCGTAACTTCATAGCTATGAGAAAACCTAATTAGTGAGTCTATTTCATTCATCCAGCCATCTGAGAAACTTCATCCTGTGGTATTATCAGTCTAACTTCTAACCTCAAAGAAGACCTGTAAGGTTTGCTGCGTATAGATCAGAGGTGGAAAGAGAGCAGAGGAGAGACAGTGAGGACATAAGGAGGGTCCGTGTACTGGCGTGGTCTCTCAAAGCCACCAACCGTGAAAAGTATTAGCTAGTGGTTGGCTCCCTTCCCAAGAAAATGCCTACGCAGATATCGGAGTTTCTCTCTCTCTCTCTCTCTCTCTCTCTCTCTCTCTCTCTCTCTCTCTCTCTCTCTCTCTCTCTCTCTGTCTCTCTCTCTCTCTCTCTCTCTCTCTCTCTCTCTCTCTCTCTCTCTCTCTCTCTCTCTCTGCCCTTTCCTCTAAGTTCCCTATCCTAAAAGGGAGAGACATTTTATCCCACACTTCATTGAGACCCAGACGCGACCCTTCCTCCTCCTCCACCTCCCCCCACCCGTCCTTCTCTTCCTCTTTCTCCTCCTCCTCCTCCTTAAGACGTCTTGGCCTGATTTCTGGCGACTCTTAGCGGGAGGCTGGGCGGAGCAACAGACTGCATTCCACACACAGACAGCGCCACACAAGTTTGCCCCGAGTGAAGTCTAAAAGAGATACAAAAAAAAAAAAAAAAAAAAAAAATTGAGATTTTGTCCTCGAATTTCGTATTGGATCGAATATTTTCAGACTTCAGCCGTCAATCTTAAGATGCAACGTAAATCGACTTAACAGAATCGGAAAATTCATCTTTCTTTTGATGTATTTCGTGGTTAGTGTAGTTAATTGATAAGATCGGTAGGTTTTCGTGTAGGTTAGCAAAGAAGACTATCAAGACAAGAAGGCAAACTCAATTCCCAGCCACTCTTCCATGTGAAAACTCACTCTTGGCAGATGGTATGTAAGTTTAAAGTGCTCAGAGGCTGCCAGGAGTCGCTCAACTTGTGCTTTTTGATGCGTGTTGGTTTTCTTAAGGGATTATGTTCTTCACCCATCAGCTCTCGTAGGCCCTGAGGCGATTATTCTGGTGCATTAATTGAGTCATCTGCGGGCACGGAAGCATGATAATGTTGTTATCATGCACTGGGCGATACTCTCACCTCAATGTATACTTGTGTATTTATAGTCTCCAGCCAGCAGCTCTCACATGCTCGGTGGCACAGGCTTTGATGCATTACTTATGCATGGTTCATTAATTGAGTCTCTGAGGGCATTGGAGCATTATAATACAAACATTGCCGTTGAGAGATCCTCTTACCTTACCTCGTGTTATATCAAGTGCATCAAATTGACTCTGCATCCCCTTAAATATTATTATTCGTTTGTAAGAAACAATTTTATGATTATATATCTATAGTCTGACCAGCCTTAATTTACGGCCGTGGGGGGGCGAGCGTCTCTGTACAGTGGTGCCACATTTTCACTACTGTTGTTCTGTTAATCTCTCTCTCTCTCTCTCTCTCTCTCTCTCTCTCTCTCTCTCTCTCTCTCTCTCTCTCTCTCTCTCTCTCTCTCTCTCTCTCTCTCTTTTACTTTTATTCTTTAGTAAGTCATTTATATATATATATATATATATATATATATATATATATATATATATATATATATATATATATATATATATATATATATATAGTGGCACGAGGTCAGTCACGTCGCCACCACAATGTGTCAAGGCCACCAGTTAGGTGTGGAAGAGTTGCCGCTCGCAAGTGAATAATGCTTTTTTTTCACTTAAGTATTGGCATATACCTACTATTTTGTAAAAATAGAAACTACACATTAGCTTGGCTTACGAATTATGAATGCGATTATGCCTCACCCTTGAAATTACTGTAAAAGCCAGTAAATGTGAGCATTTCATCTTATAATTATAGCAACATCTGGTACTACAAGGTGAGGCTATTCGGCCTGGCCAGGCTGGGTTCATCAGTATTGCCACCACTCACAAGACTTCTATTTTTTTTTTTTTTTTTACTTTGGATAATAGATTTTCTTTTCCCATGCTCATTATCTTATATCTGTAACGCTGATATTATTACACACCCTAAACATACGCTAAGTACCATTATAAGTTACTACAGTTGATATCAGCAACACTGTTGAATATGTATGCCATGTTTGTATGGTACTATATAGTGTTTTATGCATATGATGGTTACTGTTGATTCAGCCATCTATATATACAAGTCGAAATTTTATACATCTGAATTGATGGTATTTGCGATGCCTTGTACACCAATAACTTCCATTTCACATCGCATTTTTTTGGAAACGTGGCAGTACTGTAGAGCTACCCTCGCCCCCACAGCCGTAAATTAAGCCCGGTCAGACTATAGTAAAAAGTAGAGCAAATAGCAACACAAAAAGTATGCGATGGGAGCAAATCAAATAAATGAAGCAATCATTACAATTAAAACTAAAGTGACAAATGTTAAGTCTTTGCATCTAGATAGCTTAGGTTCCTCATCGCCTCTCAGCATGTCCCTTCATTGCAGCAGTGCGTCACAAGGGCAAGCATCCAGCACCTGCGCACACCAGCCTGGCCTTCCAGCCTCTCATTCCTTAATTATCGAAGGTAAATTAGTTATAACTGGAACTCATGACATTTCAAGGACAAACGCACCAAGTTGCTGATGCCCCCACGAATTGACATCAGCAGCAGATATACTGGCCTGCCTCACGTATATGCCAAGTAGCTGCCCTTCTTCATTCACTAAATCAAATATAAACTAAAATAAAGAATATGCCACATCACAGAGAATAATTCAATGTTAAACAAAAAAAAATAATCACGGTACTCTTATAATTCTTGAAATATAGAACAAAGAAACTTTCCACTACAATATACTTTCAACATGATCTTGCATATGAGAAAATTAGATATTGGTAATACAGTAATATATGCTAACTGCTAACTATTTGAACTATTAAAACACTGTAAATTTAAAATGCTCACTTAAATAATTGCACAGGCTATGTCGAGCTCAACAAAACACTTCTGTCATATTACTTTCTGGGAAAATTTCTTTGGCACCAATATATTGGCTAAAAGATACTTTGAAGGAATTCCATCTCTCTCTCTCTCTCACTCTCTCTCAACTTATATACTCTTTTTTCCTCCCTCTCCTTTCCGCCTTCATCATATCCTCACTCCCTCCCTTAATCCTACCCTCTTTTCCTCCCTCCCATCCCTCTCCTCTCCCTCCCTTCCTTCTTCCTTTTCCTCCTTTCGCTTTTTGCTCCCTTCTTTTCCCTTTGTTCTCCCTCCATCCATCTTATGTACTTGGTCTCTCTCCTTTCCTCCCCCTCTACTCTCAATCTTTCCCTTTTCCTTCCTTCCAAACTACTTCCTTTCCCATTTCTGCCTTTCCTCTTCTCTCCCGTCCTGTTTCCTTCCCTCCCTCGCAGCCATAATGATGTAACAGACAAGACATCCACTTGGGCCAACAGACTGTCACTGCCATCCATTTGCATACATACTGCTGATTCTTCTGCCTCCTTTGCCTGCACCTCCTCTTCCACCATCGCCACCTCCACCTCCTCTTCCTCCTCCTCCTCCTGAAGGTTAACTAATGCCAGTACAGACCAGAGCTACATAAATAATACAAAGATTGGCTGGCTACAAAATAAGTTTGGGGTAAAGCGAATGTTAATATATGAGGAAAGTTTAAATGGCTCAGTGCGTTAAGGGAAAATAAATACAAGGGAGGAGAAGCTGCGGGGAATGTGAAATGGTTGAGATGTAAGTTCATATGGAGGCAATGATGTGGATCTTCTTGTAATGCCTCTTTTTCCACAGTTTTTTTTTTCTTTTTCTTTTTCTATTATGATTTTCTGTATGTTAAATGAGTGTGATAAAAAGATCGTACGGAGACAATATATGTAAGACGGATCTTCTAGTGATTATTTTTTTTTTATCTGTTATGTGTTGTCTTATTTATTTGTTCGTTTTGAGAAAGTCATCAAAAGTGAGCTTTCTTTCCTTTCCGGCATGTTTACTTAATACTCTTATTTTGATGGTCCCTTTTTCTGTTTCTTTTTTTTTTCTGCCTCCTAACCCTAATGCATAAGAAAAATATTGTTTAAGATAACACAGCAACGAAAAGAGCCTAAGTGGTATCAAAAAGAGAAAATAAATATTGCTCATTACAAACTCGAAAACCTGTTTTTTTAAACATGTTTTTGTAGAGCACTAGAACATCCATTTAACTCTCGGTGTCGAATGAGTATGAGAGAAAGAGAAGCATTAAAGTCTCATATATATACTGTGAAACTTGAAACACATAAGAAGAAATTTTTCTAATCATATTTCATTTCTTCTCTTATCTGTTGCTTTCAGGTTGAAATAAACCTAGGTCAGCACAGGTCGTCACTAGAGAGAAAGAAAGAGAGATTGAACTGTGATCTCTATAAGACTTGAAATATAGGGGATCTTACTTAATCACTTTGTTTCTGAGCCGGGTCAGGTTACGTTAGGTTAGTTTGTCACTAGAGCACAACATCGTTTTAATATGATAAAAAAAAGAAACATTAAACTTTCATCTATATAAAACCCTGACATATATTAGACGGAATCTTTATTTTTTCATTTAAGTTTAATTTTTTTCCATTTATCTGCTGCTCTGAGGCTAGATGAAGGTTAGGTAAGATACACTAGTCTCAAGAATGTATTTTGAACTCACAGTGTCGAATGAATAAGACTTAAAATGTAGGATGGAGGATATCTCTTAATAGTATTTTTATTTCTTCTATAATCTGTTGCTCCGAGGCTGAAGGAGGCGGTCCCAGCTCTCATACGTACAGACACATTTCTCCTCCAGGCTCCAACACAGTAGTCTTGCCTAGTTTCCTTGCCTTTAATACCATTCTTTAGTATAAAATTCCCATGTCTGTCCTCTCTGCAAGAAATATGTTCTCCTTTTATCACTTTTCCGGGCGCTATTTTTACCCGGGAGGGAGAAGGGAGGAATGGGTGGGGATGGCTGAGGGCTTTATCCTTTCCTAGCCCTTCGTTACACACGTATATCACTCTCAGTGGCAGTACAACAGACATTCACGTTATAGACACAGATCTTCCGATATTTGAGTTTTATGTATTTCCTTGGCTCCTTTTCCTTCCTCGTCCTCCTACTCTTAGTTTTATTCTTTCCTACTCCTAGTCCTATTCCTCATGCTTTCCTTCCCACACATTCTCCTTCTCCACCTCCTCCATCTCTTTTTCTTCCTCCTCTCTGCAATAAAGTGTCATTTCTATAATCCCTCATAATTATTTAAGGCGATGAAGTTAAATAAATTAGTAAAGATATAGGAGCTTGATGTTGTTTGCATTTATGTAATCATTTTATAATTTGCTATCCTATTTATCTTTGTTCTTCCTTTGATGTCTCTCCTACTTCTTGCCCTACTCCTCTACATTTCCTCTTCCTCAACAAATAAACTCTCCTCACTCTCCTATAAATTTCTGTTTTTGTCCTCTTACTCCTTCCTAATCTTCTTTTTCCTAGACCTCCTCCTCCTCTTACTACTATTCGTTTTCATCCTCCTCTTCCTATCAACTAACTCCTCTTTCTCCTAATACTACTTTTCACTCTCATCCTATTCCTCCTCAACATGCTTTTCCTTATCTTCTTCCTACTCCTCTCTCTCTTTATCCCACTACTACTACTACTACTACTACTACTACTACTACTACTACTACTACTACCATTACTACGACTCCTATTAATAATGCTACTTCGAATATTCCTCTTCATCCTCACCTTCCACTCCATCCTCGACCAACTTCTACTATTCCTCCTGCTCCTCTTTCGTCTTGTCCTGAAGGGAGGCAGATAACAATAATCCCACAACTCCCATTCCAGGCAGTTCGTTCTCTATTCTAGCGCTCATTCCAGCATACCACCACCGCCACTACCACCTTCTCCTCCTTCTACGCGTCCTATTCCCTTCTCAAGATCACATTGGCAACACACTGCGTCTCCATTCCTTGTACCTGAATTGCCCAATCCAGCTGCCGTATTGCATGGTACTTAGTTACTGCTTGTACGGTACATCTACGTCATGTACTCATTACTCGCTCTCTCTCTCTCTCTCTCTCTCTCTCTCTCTCTCTCTCTCTCTCTCTCTCTCTCTCTCTCTCTCTTTCTACGTATTTTTTCTTCATTCATTAGTTTTATCAGACATAGGATTTCACTGTTAAAAATACAATAAAGAGAGAGAGAGAGAGAGAGAGAGAGAGAGAGAGAGAGAGAGAGAGAGAGAGAAGGGGACGGGAAAAGGGATATAAATACATATAGATACACAGACACACAGGCAAAAGAAAAAATACATAGATATAAAACTGTGCAAAAAAATCACACAGAGAATATAAAATGCGAATAAAATGATGAATAGACTCACTTAGAGGAAGAAGAAGAAGAAGAAAAAAGGTGACAAAGAATAGAAAAGAAGGTGGTGACATTAAAAGAAAAAAAAGAGAAGAAATAGAAAAAAAGCGGAGATAAATGATGACAAATGAGGATGAACGTTAAAAAGAAAAGATAGAAAAAATAACAGACAAAGCGTTGCATAAAAAAGAAGAAGAGATACGATTTATTTAAAAGAATAAGAGGAAGAAGAAGAAAAAGAAGAAGAATTAATGGAAAAGTCTCCCTGGCGAAGAACTGAGATAATTCTTGGCTCGGTGTGAAATATTGAGAGTAAAGGTGAAAATAATGCATTTCGTTAGCTGTATGAGGAGCGATGGAGGTGGAGAGGAAGTCAAGTGTGAGAGAGAGAGAGAGAGAGAGAGAGAGAGAGAGAGAGAGAGAGAGAGAGAGAGAGAGAGAGAGAGAGAGAGAGAGAGAGAGAGAGAGAGAGAGAGAGAGAGAGAGAGAGAGAGAGAGAGAGAGAGAGAGAGAGAGAGAGAGAGAGAGAGAGAGAGAGAGAGAGAGAGAGAGAGAGAGAGAGAGAGAGAGAGAGAGAGAGAGAGAGAGAGAGAGAGAGAGAGAGAGAGAGAGAGAGAGAGAGAGAGAGAGAGAGAGAGAGAGAGAGAGAGAGAGAGAGAGAGAGAGAGAGAGAGAGAGAGAGAGAGAGAGAGAGAGAGAGAGAGAGAGAGAGAGAGAGAGAGAGAGAGAGAGAGAGAGAGAGAGAGAGAGAGAGAGAGAGAGAGAGAGAGAGAGAGAGAGAGAGAGAGAGAGAGAGAGAGAGAGAGAGAGAGAGAGAGAGAGAGAGAGAGAGAGAGAGAGAGAGAGAGAGAGAGAGAGAGAGAGAGAGAGAGAGAGAGAGAGAGAGAGAGAGAGAGAGAGAGAGAGAGAGAGAGAGAGAGAGAGAGAGAGAGAGAGAGAGAGAGAGAGAGAGAGAGAGAGAGAGAGAGAGAGAGAGAGAGAGAGAGAGAGAGAGAGAGAGAGAGAGAGAGAGAGAAAGGGGCGGGGCTTCATACCAACATTGGGAGGTCACTCACAGGGCAATAACCAGGAACAAGGCAGACATTGTGTTCGTGTGTGAGACTTTCCTGGACGACAACATACATCCAAGCTACGCCCGTGTCCGGGGTTACTCGCCCTGGATAAGGAAAGACCCCTTCACACGGGGAGGTGGCGTGGCCTTCTGTTATAAAGAGTGTGTTAAAGTTCAGGTGGTAGAGTCTCCCACGAACATGCCCAGTGACCTGGAAGTGCTATTTTGGAAAATAATAGACAGTGTGGGTAGAGGTGTTCTGTGCATTGGCTGTTATCGTCCTCCTTCTCAAGGCGCAGCGCTAACAGACTACCTCACAGAAAACCTGGACCTAATGCTGACGGCCAACCAGTGTGAGGGAGTGATAATTGTAGGTGACTTGAACCCACACACAGTGCACGCCTCATTTAACACGCTACTGGTGGTACATGACCTACATAATCATGTCACCTTCCCCACTCATGTCTCTGGGTCATCTCTTGACCCTGTGGTGACCGATCTTCCCCCCAGTGATGTTCAGTGTTCACCCTTGGACTTTATAGGCACCTCAGATCATGTAGCTGTCATCACCAAATTCCACTTCAGACGCCAACGTGAGGAGAACCTCTCCCGCACTCTGTGGAAGTGGGAAGCCACAGACTGGGGAGCCTTAAGGGAGGACCTGAGAAGGACGAACTGGGGAGCTGTTCTGAGTGGAGATGTCAACCAGCAGGTGAGGCAGTTCTCAGAGCTGTTATTCACCTTACAAGAGCGCTGGGTACCACACTCCTCTCACACCACCAAGCCCTCTGACCAGCCCTGGTTTGGACCTGCGTGCCGAGAAGCCTCTGACGACAAATACCGGGCATGGAAAGCCTACAAGAGGCATCCGACAGAGGGCAACAAAAGACGTCACAGAGCAGCCTCCCTGAGAATGAGGCACACACAAGAGTGGGCCTCAGAGCAATGGAAGGAGGACCTCAGGAGGAAGCTCCGTGGCGGACAGGTGGGCACGAAGAGGTGGTGGGGCATTGTGAAAGACCAGCAGGGTGAGAAGAGAGGCGCCAGCATCTCATCCCTCTTGCAGGAGGATGGCAGTCTGGCCCACTCAGCACATGAGAAGGCCAACCTCCTGGCGAAACACTTTGCTGGAAAAATGAGCGTGCCCGACCCTGAGAAGACACCACCAACGATGCCTCACACCATAAAGGACACACTTCTGGAAGTTAAAACGAGTGAATCCGAAGTGAGGAAAAAGCTTCTAGAAGTGGATGAAAATAAGGCGACAGGGCCGGACAATATAAGCCCTCGCTTGCTCCGTCAGTGTGCTAATGAGCTGGCGCGACCACTCGCCTTACTGTTCACTCGGTGTCTCGAGTCCGGCACGTGGCCGGCAGCCTGGAAAACGAGCAATGTAGTGCCAGTTCACAAAAAAGGAGGCAAGAACCAGTGTAAAAACTATCGCCCTGTGTCCTTACTGTCGGTGCTCAGTAAGGTTCTGGAGGCTATTATAACCTCTAGGGTCACTGAGCACCTAGAGAAACACCATTTTCTGTGCGTCAGGCAGTTTAGCTTTCTGCAGGGTAGATCCGCGGCAGACCTACATCTGCTGCTTGTCACCCAATTGAGTGCTGCACTTGATCAGGGCAAGACCACAGCCGTCGTGGCACTGGATACTGAGGGTGCCTTCGACCGGGTGTGGCACAAAGTCTTGATCACTAAAATTCGTGCTACTGGCATCGATGGTGCACTCCTGTCTATGCTGGAGGATTACCTCAGCAACAGACACCTGAGAGTGACCATCAGCGGCCAGAAGTCAGAGGTGCAGCCCATCAAGGCAGGTGTACCACAGGGAAGTTGCCTCGGCCCCCTGCTGTGGAACATCTACATCAACGACCTGCTGCACCTCATCCCCAGCGCAAGGGCTTACGCTGATGATTCAATTCTGACTAAGAGTTACCAGGCAGAGGAGGAGTCTGAAGCAGCAAGGCAGCTGGAGGACAGGCTGAGCCGCATCGTGGCCTGGGACAACACCTGGCAAGTTAAGTTCGCCCCACAGAAAACACAGCTGCTCCTCGTCTCGAGGTCACGCTCAGTCATGCGCATAAACTTGTACATTTGCCTCGCCGCTTACCGGGTTCGAATCCCGGTAAGCACCGAGGCAAATGGGCAAGCCTCTTAATGTGTGGCCCCTGTTCACCTAGCAGTAAATAGGTACGGGATGTAAATCGAAGGGTTGTAGCCTCGCTTTCCCGGTGTGTGGAGTGTGTTGTGGTCTCAGTCCTACCCGAAGATCGGTCCATGAGCTCTGAGCTCGCTCCGTAATGGGGAAGACTGGCTGGGTGACCAGCAGACGACCGAGGAGGTGAATTACACACACACATACACACACACACACACACACACACACACACACACACACACACACACACACACACACACACACTCTCTCTCTCTCTCTCTCTCTCTCTCTCTCTCTCTCTCTCTCTCTCTCTCTCTCTCTCTCTCTCTCTCTCTCTCTCTCTCTCTCTCTCTCTCTCTCTCTCTCTCTCTCTCTCTCTCTCTCTCTCTCAATGAATAAAGAAAAAAAAAAAAAATAAATAAATAAATTTAATAGTACTTAGTAATAGCAGCAACCGAACTTGCAGCAGCAGCAACAGCAGCAGTTTTAGTAGTAGTAGTAGTAGTAGTAGTAGTAGTAGTAGTAGTAGTAGTAGTAGTAGTAGTAGTAGGCAAGTAATTAGAAGTTAGTAAACAAGTAAGAAAGTAGTCACAACAACAACAATAACAACAACAACAGGCAACAACAACAACGACCACAATAATAATAATAATGAAAATAATAATAATAACAATAATAATAATAATAATAATAATAATAATAATAATAATAATAATAATAATAATAATAATAATAATAATAATAATAATAATAATAATAATAATAATAATAATAAATGAAGAGTCGTAATGAGCAATGTTGGTGGTGATGGTGCTGGCGGTGGTGATAGTAGTATTACATCTCTGTTCAGTACACTAATGGGGATCTTCGAAAATGTAAGCTATGTTCTAACAGTACCTTAATTAGCGACCGCGCGCACACACACACACACACACACACACACACACACACACACACACACACACACTATACTCAACAAGAGGAGTGGAATGAATGCCAAGGAAAAACGTTGGCAGAATTAGAAATGCCTGAATAATTTAAAGAAGAATACGAAATCTGATAAAGAGAGGAGACAATGGAGACGCAGAAGTAAAAAAACGAGAGATGGACCAAAGATAAAGAAATAGAAGGAGGAGGAGGAAGGAATGAAAGGAAGACGAAGAAAATGGACCAAGAGGAGGAGGAGAAGGAAGAGGAGGAGGAGGAGGAGGAGGAGGAGGAGGAGGAATAGGGGGAGGAGAAGAAGAAGAAGGAGGAGGAGGGAAGGCAAGGAGGATGGAAGAGAGAGTGGAGGCAATACATAAGAGGGGTAAAAAACTGCAGAGGAAGTCCTGAAGAGGAGAAGGAAAGGAAACAATGAAGAAGGAAGAGGAAAATAGTAAGAAATGTTTTTGATATATCTCCAATTCTCTTTTCCATTTCCCTCTTTCGTAAGCTTTATTTTCATTTTTACTATGACTCATTATCAAAAAAATTCGTATGCATCTAAATTTCACGTGTCTCTATTTACTTATCTATTCAGCTGATAGATTTGTTTTCTTCCATCCATGCATTTGTCCTCATTATTCTTTTTTTTTTATTTCTCATGCTTCTCATTTCTTTATTCTGTTATTTTTCACTGTTCTCTCTCTCTCTTTTTTTCTATTTCACAAAACATAAAGCAGTCATTGTTTTCCTCCGAATCATTTATAACGTGCATGATTACTGATTATTTTCTGCATCTGTTTTGCATCATCATCATCATCATCATCACCATCATCATCATTACTACGATTTATCTTTCTTTTCTCTCTTCTGCTAAGTCGTAATCCTCTCTCTAAAAAGCTCTCATTTACATCTCTCTCTCTCTCTCTCTCTCTCTCTCTCTCTCTCTCTCTCTCTCTCTCTCTCTCTCTCTCTCTCTCTCTCTCTCTCTCTCTCTCTCTCTCTCTCTGTGTGTGTGTGTGTGTGTGTGTGTGTGTGTGTGTGTGTGTGTGTGTGTGTGTGTGTGTGTATTTAACGTCAGTTTAAGCGCGTTAATTATGTACATTTAACCATTTTTGTTGAAAGCCATTTTCCGCTGTTCATTTTTCCTCTCTCTCTCTCTCTCTCTCTCTCTCTCTCTCTCTCTCTCTCTCTCTCTCTCTCTCTCTCTCTCTCGTACATTTCCGAGTC
The DNA here is from genome assembly GCF_017591435.1 of Portunus trituberculatus. NCBI lineage: Eukaryota > Metazoa > Arthropoda > Malacostraca > Decapoda > Portunidae > Portunus > Portunus trituberculatus. Next base: position 30,097,311 of record NC_059301.1, read on the forward strand.
ATCCAAATGGAAAGGAAAAGAAAAATTATATCAAATTAACATCAACGAAATTTTAAACAGCAACAACTCTCTTTATTTTCTTTTTCTATTCATTTTTTTCTCACTCAATTGACACTCTGCTTCGTAAATGTAATTAGGCTTATGAAGAAAACAGGATGATTAGGTTCAAGAAAAGTGAAAATAAGACAAAAAAAAAAAAAAAGGCGCTATGTGTATATACGTTTTCCTTTCACTGTAAACGCTTTTGAAATTATGAAGTGTGGGAGTGCTGTCTGTGTGTGTGTGTGTGTGTGTGTGTGTGTGTGTGTATCCCTGCGTGTGTGGGTACGGTTGAGTGTAACATTTTAGCGTAAGAAACAATTATTTTCAACAAGAACGGAAGTGAAGATAAAGGAGGAGAAGGAAGAGGAGGAAGACGATCAAGACGAAGAAAAAAAAAGAAGCGAAAAACCAGAAGGCGGAAGGAAGAAATGAAAAGACGAAGAGAAATAAGATAAAAAAAAGGGAGAAGAGAAGAAAGAAAGAAGAAAATAAGACGACATACGACGACGAAGAAGAGCACGAGGCGGAAGAAAAATGGAGACGGAGAGGTAAGGAAAGAAAAGAGGAGGCGGAGAGACAATGAAGCGAGAGAAATACGGAATGAAGATAAGCGGAGGAGCAATAAGTTACAATGACAAGAGAAGAAGGACGTAACGGGGATCATAAGGCGGCGTGATACGATGAAGGGAGGGTGAGGGGAAAGAGGGAGAAAGGGGGGAGGGAAGGACGATAAGTTAGAAGGTGGAGGGGCGGAGAAGGAAGGAGAGGAGAGAGAAAGAGTAAAAGTGCGTGAAGAAAAGGAAAGAATTAAGAGAGAAAAGGCCTGCTACTGTAAATCCTCCCTCTCTCTCTCTCTCTCTCTCTCTCTCTCTCTCTCTCTCTCTCTCTCTCTCTCTCACCGAAGCACATTGAGGGGAAGTAACATGAAAATTAGATTAAGACTGAGAGCAGGTTTCATGGCGCAAGGGAGAGGAGGAGAGAAGGAGAGGCGGGCGGGAGGGAGATGAACTTAGGAGGGAAGAAGTTACGAGGGCGGGAAGAAGAGAAGCGGGAGGGAGGTGGAGGACAGGATCACGGTGTCTAATTTCAGGAGTAAAGGAAGGGGGAAGGTCAAGATGAGGTCAGACAAATGGGAGAGGAAGGGAGGAGGTAAAAGAGTTTAAGAAGAGATCGAGAGAAGGGTGGTGAGAAGTTACGATAGAAGGAAGAACTGGAGGAGGAGCAGCAGGAGGAGGAGAACGAGGAGGAGGAAAAAAAGATGTAGATGACAATGACGATGACGGTGACGATGACAGTGAAGGCAAGGGAGAAAGAAAAAGGATCAGAAGACATGGTAAAGGAAGAAGAAGAAGAAGAAGAAGAAGAAGAAAGGAGGAATGAGGGTTGGGTTGAGCAGTAATCAAGTTGCAGGGGCAAGCGACGCACGGTGCAGGAAGGATAATGAGGAAGGATGTCACGGGAAGGAAGGAAAGGAGGGAGGAAAGATAATAAGGAGAAACGAGTATAGGGTGAAGGAAAGGAGTGAAGGAGGAGTGAGAGAAGGAAAAGAATGGAGTGAGGTGGACAATACTTATTTTTTCCCTTTTTCGTTCCCTTCATTATCTGGTGTTTCATTCAGATGCGTGACAGTAACATATGTCCTCACGGCGCACCGCAAATTACGTTCATTACAAAACCACAACACACTCTTGCATTTGTCAGCTCGCTTGAGTTAACACTGACACCTTGTCACGCGGCCCATACTGAATACCACGTAAGGCGTAATTGCACTTTTGCATTATCTAGATAAATTAAGTGTTAGTATTAGTATATTGCACCCATTCAGTTTTCTAGTACAAGAGATCCCTTTGTTATCTTTCATTTCAGTAATATCCTATGCGCCTTTCTTAACTCCACTTATAAACAAGTTAATAGTAATATATTACACCCATTTATCTATCTTCTATTATTAAGCTCTCCTCATTACCTCTCCTATTAGTAACATCTTAACCGCCTTTCCCAGTGACACTTTCCTTACATGCCTTTATTACTCATTGCTATCTCCCTCATCGCCTTCGTTAGTTACTCCGTCAGCATATCCGTCATCTACTTTGCCAAAAATTCGTAGCATTTATCTCTGTCCGTCGACTTGAGCTCTTTTGTCCCCACTTCCTTGACAATGATTGCACCTCCCTGGAGAGATTAGCCAAGTCTTGTTTTATTTTTCCAGATGGCAAGCAGACTTCAGGAGACAGTGGTTCCTTTATTTGCTAGAAAAACAGCCTTGGAAAACCTTCAACGTCCTCGTTTTGCATGAGACAGTGGCTTAGAAAACGTTCTTCTCCCTGCCTGCACGTCTCCTTAAGGTTACGAGCAGAGTAGCCTGTGACATAAGGGGCAGTTTTGGTCACGAGAAACGAGGGGCCTGAAGATTGGTGACTGCGTTGTTCAGGAGGCGGGTGTAAAGCTTTACGAAGAATCACCGGACCTTAACCAAGAGAAAATAACTTAGACATTAACGAAGCAATTGATTAGAAGGATGACAGCTTAAAGAGGCAGTTTCATTGTTTTCAGGAACACTACAAGCTCAAAATGTCCTTAATAGTTCTTAACTCTCTATTCTGAAACGCTTTACTCTCTCATCTCAACTATTTTCAGAGGCTACAGAGATGCTCAGTTCGTGGAATTGTTTCATTCATTGAAAAATGTTAAAATCTTGTTAATCTGTGACTAGAAAAGTAAAACACCCTATAAAACATTCTTCCAGTATTGTCTTCTAGCAACAATCTTACACTAACAGTCTTCTAGCAATAGTCTTACACTAACAGTCCTTCAAAAGCACTCTTACAGTAACAGTCGTTCAATAACAGTCTTCCGGTGACAGTCTTTAAAAATCAGTCTTCAAATGACAGTCTTCTAACAACAATCTTTTAGTAAAGCTCTTCTTATAAGTCTTCCAGTCACAATCTTCTAGTAAGAGTCTTCTAGTAACAATCTTTCAAGAGCAGTCTTCCACTACGTCTTTCAGTAACACTATTCCAGTATAAGTCTTCCAGCAATAATCTTCACCATAAAATCTGCATAAAATCCTGGTGTCATCTACATTCAGACGAGAGACAGGAGTTTCCAGGCATTCACTGCGTCCTCACTGGTCCTTTGGAATTAGCTGCTTCTTTCTTGGGAAGGAGGCGGCCTTTGAAATTAATGGCGCCCTTCTTAGAGAACAAAACTCAATAATTGAAAATTGGTGACGCCCTGGTTCGGAAGAGGCGGCGGCTGATTCGATGATGGTTTTTCCGTTCAGGAGAGAAATAATGGTATCCTAGTTTAGAAAGGGAACGTCCTGTGTGATTAATGGCGACCTTAATGAGGAGGGCAAGGATCCCACGGGCTGATTAATTGATTGGTTTAGTGCACCTTGTTGTTGCCTCCGTCAGTGCCTTCTTTTTCTCCTTTCTTCCCTTTTCAAACTCTCCTTCAGTGCTCTCTTGTTAGTGCCTTCATTAAGACCTGTTAAAACGCTTCTCGGCATGGCCATCCTCGTCTCCTTCAGTGCCTTCATCAGACTGCCCTGTCACTTCACCTTTACTTTTGATTGGGTTGAAGAAGAGAGTAATGCAGTTAAATCGGTGCTAATGGTGTTCTGAAGCAGGCAATTTCACCTAATAGATATTTCTCGGTTTGTGTAAATATCGATTGAAATATTTCAGCGCCATCTTATTTAAAAGAGCAGAATTATAGAAAAAAATAAAAAAGAACTGCAAGACGCCATCAGACCTATACAAAAAGGCAGTCCTTGAATAAAATTCAAGTACCTGCTTTCATCTACTATCATTAAACTTCGGTGTTCTTTTTTTTTTTATTTCTTACACACTCATTACAAAAGTTTAAAAAAAAACATCAGAACTACTGGTAGGAGTCCTTCTATTTAACATGCTTACTTGAATACTTCCCAAATCATCCCCATTTATAAGTTTGTCAAGTCTAAGAACTAAGAACCTGATCACTGAGACTATTCCAGACCACAACCTCAACACCACAGGGCTCCTGAGTCTCTTGAAGGGATTAGTGCACAAGGGTAAGACGACTCCCTTTCACCTTGCCTCGTGTGTGTCGGCAGTTAACGCGATCTGGCGCTGCTGAGGCACTGTCACCCGCCTCTCTTGATGAAGCAAACAGCACTGAGCCGCCCACATTCCTTTCCCTGTTATGGCCACATGGCACTTCACTGACTTCGCACCGGGTATTAAGGCCGTAAACCCTCGCAACACGGGGGAGAAAATGTTTACGTCAAACAAGAATAACTTTTGCAAGAACAACAAATACATTTTCATGGTTTTGTGATCTGACAAACTCTCTCTCTCTCTCTCTCTCTCTCTCTCTCTCTCTCTCTCTCTCTCTCTCTCTCTCTCTCTCTCTCTCTCTCTCTCTCTCTCTCTCTCTCTCTCTCTCTCTATCTTCCAGTCCTTGTAGCAGCTGGTGAGCCTCGACAGTGAAATAGAATAAAACTGAAGCAGAGATAGAGATGGAATAAAAGTGAAGCTCAGAGTGAAGCGAAAAATATAATAAAACAAGAGAGAGAGAGAGAGAGAGAGAGAGAGAGAGAGAGAGAGAGAGAGAGAGAGAGAGTGTTATTTGTTGAGCCGTGACTGTGTTGTGCACGCTCATGTATCATACGAGAGCGCCGTGAAGAAAAAAAACATTCAGTTTGATAAATGTGCTGAAATGTCAACGCCAGCAATACAAAATATGTCGCAGCGAGTGGGAGGAGTTTCGATATTTCAATTACTTTAACCTTTTTTGGTTGACAGGAGACAAGAGTCCCCAGGTAGATAAAAAATGTGAGGAAACACAAAAGAAAAGGTGAGGCGTTCTTTCCTTCATGTGGTCATAATTTCTCTGGGTGAGCAACATGAAGAAAAACAGAGACATTTTTTCCTCTCGGGATGTGATGCTTAAGATATTGCAGGAAGGAAAGGAATTATGAAAGGTTTCCCGCTGTAAAGCACACACACACACGCACACACACACACACACACACACACACACACACACACACACACACACACACACACACACACACACACACACACACACACACACACACACACACACACACACACACACACACGATAAAACTGTCTCTCAGCTGTTGAATCATCCAATGCTGTTCGCGGTGTGTGTGTGTGTGTGTGTGTGTGTGTGTGTGTAATTCACTTCGGTCGCCATCTGGTCTCCCAGCCAGTCTTCCCCATTACGGAGCGAGCTCAGAGCTCACAGACCGATCTTCGGGTAGGACTGAGACCACAACACACTCAACACACTGGGAAAGCGAGGCCACAATCCCTCGAGTTACATCCTGTACCTATTTACTGCTAGGTGAACAGGGGCCATACATTAAGAGGCTTGCCCATTTGCCTCGCCGCCTCCGGGACTCGAACCCGGACCCTCTCGAGTGTGAGTCGAGCGTGCTAACCACTACACTACGCGGTGTGTGTGTGTGTGTGTGTGTGTGTGTGTGTGTGTGTGTGTGTGTGTGTGTGTGTGTGTGTGTGTGTGTGTCTGAAGGTTAATCAGGAGCCAAGTATACCAAACGTCGCAGGAGAATTACACGTGTTTGTGGCGACTCACAGCACTAACATGTAATTATGGCAGCGTGCAGGAGGAGGACGAAAATCCACTTCGTACTCAGAGTTCAAATCAATTGCATTTGTAATCATGCCGGGTGAGGTTTTTGGTATTCTGTATTGATTTTTTGCAATTGAAGGAAAAATATATAATTGTTTTACAAAATTAAATGGGGATTCTACGGAAGATGGGATCAAAGTAAGATAAATAAAAAAAGACTAATGGAAACCCCGATAGAATGGTAACCAAAATAAAAGTATGTCAGATGCGCACATCATAAGTGAAATATGAAAAATATAAGAAACAAGAAATAAAGATATATGGAAGTATGCTAGTTCGCCAGTATGGGGTGTGTAACAGTATCCAGCCATAAAAGAGATTAGGAAGGGCAGGAGGGTCAAAAGGTCATGTAAACATCCGGTGGTAGTGTTGTCGTCTTGGATGTTGTTCGTACCACACGTGGAGTTCATTTGAGCTTGTACTTGATTGGTGAATGGTACATTCTGAGGGGCGTGTTGTGTGGGTCAAGACACGCCCCCATAAGTTCCTGAAGGGAAATTGTAGAGGTTTGAGAGGGAGAGAGAGAGGAGAGAGGAAGCAGAGAGGACAACCGCGGCTCTAAGCGGGCCACCCTCGGCTGCATAGCTGAGGGCGGCGTTTTGTACTTCATATATAACCAGTAAGTGGAACTATAAGTTGTAATGCAGTCTTTGAGGTAAATTAGAATGGAGGAAGAAGCATGATAGGAGGTTTAGGTATTATGTGGTATTAGTTTATTATGGTTTATGTGGTTGTACTTTGGTTCATAATGACGCCGTTATATACTTGCGTTTTCATCTATGAGTAAGGGAATTTGTATACGGCTACCTACGTATGTGCATGTGTGTTGCTCTGACGAATAAGTTACATAACATATTTACTAGTGTGTAATTGTGTACGAAGTTAACGTGGTTCCATGTATGGGTACCAAGAGAAAGAGATTATTTGAGGGAAGTCACTTGTGTGGAGATATCAATATTTGTCATTATATTTCGGTGGTGTTACGTTGTCATTTTGTTGAACGGAGTCTGGTAATTATATGTGTATGGTAATATATTTGGTGGTACGTCATGTGGTTGCTTGCATTCATGTACCAAGTAAAGGTCATCCTTATATACGGGTAGCTGGGAAAAAGGGGTAATATTGTACGTACTACGTATGAGATTTACGGAGAAATAAAGCACCGGGTTCAGATGTTGTAATACGTTATGAAGATATTGTGGATGATGTTTGAAGTGAAATCCGTTTTGATGCGAGAATATCTACGAGATTAATGCAGTTCTTAAGGATGTTTGTAAGAGAAATTGTAATAATTGCAGTGGAGAAGGCAACAGAAAGAGTTGTGATTGTTACTTGTCGGCGCCGTATCGAACACCTTATGTATAGATATTAGTTTTGTTAATTAAAGATAGAAAAAACCTTTGACTATTTATAGCCAGTAGCTAGACAATTTGTGCAACGTCGTGCAACAGCTCGGAGCACGACATGGTGGCAGCGGTGGGATCTAAATGTTGCACAAATTGTTGCATTGCAAAAAAAAAATATATTGCCAAATGTTGCAAAGTGTAATCTTGGAATTGGCGCAAGGGACAGTCATATTGATGGAAGATTAAAGTAAATTGGTTGAAAGTGCACGAAGTAGCTGTTGTCAACATCAGAAGTGGCATGGTTATTATAATATGAATGCATATCATTATCACTATTTTGTCTGAAGCTGAGTCGCCCGTGACGATCATAAGGTTTGTGTAAAATCCGTAGATTTTATTTAGTAATTAATTTCGATATTCATTAAAGATCATGTTGCGTGTAAGAGGTTATTCTTTCAAGTGGATGCTTTAAGGTTATATTTTGATTAGACGATATCTGAGTAATATGTTGTACGGTTACCTGTCGCTTGTTTCACCTAAGCCTTTACAAATCAAGGGGTAAACGAGGAGTCTTATTAGCGGGAGAGAAATGCGACAAAATATGAGATATAAAGAGTTTTAATAAATTATTTAAGGTTCGTCTACATTATAATATGTGTATCATAAAGTAGTCAATGGAGTAACGATAACTGAGTGTCAAGGGCATAAATATTACGGATATGCGGCAAAATTCACAAAGGTAGACGAATTTGTTGTCGTTATGTGAAGGAAACTTATCATATATAAGAGACGTGACATATAAGGGTAATTTTTTTCACACGAGTGTCGACTGTCAGAGGACAATAGCAAGGGGTGTAAGCATATATTGTGGTTTATAGCAGGAAAATATGAAGTACTGTGTGAGACGATTTTAATTGCCCCATAGCGATAGAGACGAATAAAAAATGTGTAAATTGTATCATGTTTGGGAGTTCGTCGGATTATAGATGAAAGAATATTGAAGGTTCTGATGAAGGATATGGAACAAAAAGTGAGTGTCAAGTAAAAGAGGGATATTGTGTGTAGTTGATGCAAGGAATTTTTCCGTGAGAATAGTATATGAGGAAGAAGATATAGTATGAGGGAATAATAGAAACATAGTAGAAATATGATTGAGATATACATCACTGCGGTTAAGGTTTGAGGCAAATATCAATATCAGAAGTATAGAAAATAAAGAAGAAATATGACTGATATATGAGGTAAGTATTAAAATGGGATATCTATGTAAAAAGTTAATAGAGGAAATAACTGGAGAGTGTTAATATTGAAGAGAATCAAGAGCAGAGAAAGACATTTTGTTGTTACATATTGATCATACGTGTATTGTGAGTCTCTTGGGTTAATGAAAGGTAGATGAAAATATTTAAGGAGAAAAGGAAACGGTGAGTTGCGGGTCAATTTTATGAAATGATGGCAGGATATAAAGATGAATTAATATATACATATATTATGTCGAGTTGAGGATGCTACCACGTGCTGGGTAGTAGTTGAGTTGAGTAGGTAACACTGTTGTAACAGTGCTAGTTCATGCAATTGAAGGTTGCTGGCTAGATCCTAGTTCACCTTACAGTTTCTTTTCTCACCACCTTAAGGTTACTTGCCTCCCCTCATGTCTTTTCTCTCTCAGTGGGTTAATTGAATATAAAGTAGTGGAGTTTTTAAGTGATAAGGTGAGAAAAGAAGCAAAATATATGTTAAATGTTCAAGTACATGTGTAAGGCAAGGCCAACCTTCAATTGTTCACTTAAGAAGACGATTGTTGTTGTAAGGTCATGTTGGATAACATCATATTAGTGCCCGAAGTTATAAGTACAAGAAATTATATGTGAGTTGTAGTATATGTAGCTACTTGGTTAAGGCGTTATTCAGTTCATAAAGGTAGAGACGATATGAATAACATCAGTAAAAGCAAGAATAAGAAGTAAATTAATGTCATTATGATACTATTGTGGCTGTTATAGAAACGATATGAATAACATCAGTAAATGCAAGTATAAGAAGTAATTTACAGTGTTCTAATGTGGTTATAAGTATTGAGAACAACTATGTTGAAATATAAAAGGAGTACTTTCGAGATGTTATACACATTAGCCAATATGCAAATATAAGTAGCTACGCACGGGCAGTAAGTTGGCGAATGTTATTGACATTGATATGATAATATCGTTGAGTCAGTAATATCGTGGAATGTGAGGTTGATATTCGGCAACATGAGGTATATTTATGTCATGAAGAATATAATATGTGGGTTGCAATATTGTGTGAGAGGAATGTTTAGGAAGGAAAATATTGGGAGGACTTAGATACATATCTATACTGCGTGAGGGAAAACAATGTGAGGATTGAGTCAAGGAGAATATATATCTAGGAAGAAAGGGATGAAGATGGATATTTGGATTAGAAAATATATATTGATATTTGTTAAGAAGTAATTAATAATGAGTTGAGGAACATACATATCAGGGAAAATAATATGAGGACTGAGTCAGAATTCATATGTCAGGAAGGAAAACATATAATATTGCATTGATAATTGTTAACAAGACCATCATAGATCAGCTTGACATATGAAAAGGAATTAAAATTCATGAGGTTAAGATCTTATATAGATAGACGTAAAAATCGATATTGCAGAGCCATAAGGATGTCATTCCCGGAACTACACTAATAATGTTAACATCAGAGTAAATATGATAGTAAATATGATATATAGGTGTAGTAAGGAAACAAGTGTAAGTATGAAGGTTGATATAGAGTGAGGTAAAACGGAGTAAGCACATGATATTAAGACATTAAAGTTGCGAATTATAATGTGAAGAAAGACGCGTCAAACATATCATTCCTTGTGTGTACATTGACTCTTGTGCCTAGCAACACTTGAACACTTCGTGCCAACCTAGGGGCATAAGGCGTGTACAAGTGGTTGTGATCAACTAGGTGACAAGTTGTTTCTCTCTGGCCAGAAGTAAATATTAATATACATTATGTGAATGCCGGTCTGGGGATTGCCGATTCAGAAGAGTGGGGGACGCCCTGAAAGCTTCGTTTCGACAGTACCCGGCATGGTAGTGTTGAGTGATACACAAGGATATTAGTGGGCCCACTAGTGAATATGTTGAGTAAAGATATCTATCCATGGATTGATTTTAACATGTGCGTACTCGAGTCAAAATTAATATATCAAGAGTAGTCTGACTTATGAATATAGATGAGAGGATGTGAGGTAAATATGAGATATGAAGGCAAATAGTAAATACCAAAGTAAATATATGAATATATGGTCATGGGATGTGGATTCTGGAAAGGTTACGATGAGGTAAATATGAGATAGTGAGACGAAGATATTCATTATATTAGAAAAGTTGCTGTGAGGATATTGAGTATATTAGGAAAGTTTGCTGTGAGGTTATTGAGTATATTAGAAAAGTTTGCTGTGAGGATATTGAGTATATTAGAAGAGTTTGCTGTGAGGATATTGAGTATATTAGGAAAGTTTGCTGTGAGGTTATTGAGTATATTAGAAAAGTTGCTGTGAGGATATTGAGTATATTAGAAAGTTTGCGGTGAGGATATTGAGTATATTAGAAAAGTTTGCGGTGAGGATATTGAGTATATTAGAAAAGTTTGCGGTGAGGATATTGAGTATATTAGAAAAGTTTGCGGTGAGGATATTGAGTATATTAGAAAAGTTTGCGGTGAGGATATTGAGTATATTAGAAGAGTTTGCGGTGAAGATATTGAGTATATTAGAAAAGTTTGCGGTGAAGATATTGAGTATATTAGAAAAGTTTGCGGTGAAGATATTGAGTATATTAGAAAAGGTTGCGGTGAGGATATAGGAAAAGGTGCATATGCATATATACGTCTGTGTAGGTCATGACTGTATTGGGCAAATATTATTATTGAGATAGCAACTTGATAAAATAAGATGAAGATATAGTGAACATATGCAAAGGTAAAGTGGTTATACATGTTCCGAAGGCAGAAAACTGGCGACAGTGATATTGATATTAGATTAATATGCAGGCATTTGAAGGTTTCTTGTTGATGAGGACGAAGATATATGACTAACATGGAAGTTAAGGTGTCTCTATATAATTTGGAGGGATATATGGCGATCTGGAAGATTTTATAGAGATTAGGATAAATGTATAGTAATGAGTGTTAATGAATGCCTTTATCTGTGATTTTGACGATATATGTGAAATAAGGGGTATATCTATGGGATTGAAAATAGATACAATGTGAGATGTCGTACTTAACACAACACAGGACATTTGGTTACAAGTCTGAGTTGAGCTATCGTGATATCGTAGGAAATCATCAGTGGTTTCAGTAGCTTTCACTTGATTATATAACATTTTAAAGGAAGATTTAAAGTTAATGCAAGGATTGTAAAGGTAATCAGTTAACGACGATAATGAGGAAAGAAGAGCTATTGATGAGGTATCAAGCGAAAAATATATAGAAGGACATTACTCCCCATCTTATCGTTAGCTATATGGTAAGGCTTGAAGGTGAAACAAGACGAAAATATATTAAAGAAATACGATATGGATGTTGACTATCAAGAGATTAAGATGGACATTATATAATATGATGTAGTTAGGAAAACACTGATATGAAAGGAGTACAAGTTGAAACTAAATAATGAAGTAAATATTAATGTTTAACCTGTGGAATACATGGTGTGTTTCTTGTCTGTGTGCTGGTGATGATACAGAACGGTAATGGTTGAGTGTTTTAACAGCAAGCTAATATATTTTTTGTATTTTGATTTTCGAGTATAGTGCGTATATTACATATAAAGATAGATATCGTGACTTAAGGTGAGAAATAACAGCGTATTCCTTACACGGCAACTCAGAATCAGATTTATTTCTTGGTGTGGTAACATTTTCACAAGTGATGGATTTTCCAGTGTTTCAAGTGCTTATATCAACATATTACGTGGATCTGAGAGCAGCTATTTCTTATTGCAAGATTAATGCAATCTATATATCAGTACTTCTGAATCCATTGCGTCAGTTCATTTTCGACATCGTGATATTGTGCATGCTTACGGGATGTAATAATTTTTCTTGTGTTTTCTGTTATTTTGTATGAGACGTCACCCTTATCTGAGATAATGAGATAGTAATTCCTCCATATTTATGTATACACTTAGAAGTTTCACCATGTAATATGCTTTTAATAGTGATGTATTATGACTGCATTGCATACTTGAGTTCCAACTTACTTCTATTGAGAAATTCTGACGACACCTGAACGATGTCTACAGATGCTCTCCTTGATTGTTTCTGTATCTTGTAAGATGTTGATATATATCCTCTGAATAATATTGATATAATTTGGGATAATGAGCTGATTTCTTTTACAATCTATGATATGATATACACTCCTCCTAGTTATGGACATATATATGCATAATACTATGATAAATGTTGTCATAATTCCTCTGAATAACATAGGTATGATTTGAGATTGTGAGTTGATTTTATATGATTAATGCTGTATTTATACTACCTAATGATATATTTTCCTCCTAGTTATAGACATATATTCATATCAAAGTAACGAGTATCGACTGCATTGCCATATCTTTTCCATTACCTTGCTTTGTGTGTTGACATATCTTTTCCACTACTGGTCAATATCATGCTCTCCTGACCATATATATATAGTTAATTATTCTCTCTGCAAAGCCCTTTTGTGAATATTGAGGTGCAGACGCATTTTTCTAATATATGCCTTCTTAGCAGAAAGTATTGGACCCATTGCCCTACATTCCTACGTATATAACATAGCTGGCTGGAGACTTGGATGCTGGCTAGAGGACAGGGGTCTGGCGGGTGCTAACATGCTTCATGGGTGGGGAAAGTACCGCTATCAGGTGCGCGGTCGCCCAAGCCCTCATCCTTCCTACGGGAGGCATGCACACCCTGCCCACCCACCCACCCTTCCCTACATTGAATGCGCGGGACGCGCATTCTGAGGGGGGATGTTTGTCAGATGCGCACATCATAAGTGAAATATGAAAATATAAGAAACAAGAAATAAAGATATATGGAAGTATGCTAGTTCGCCAGTATGCGGTGTGTAACCGTATCCAGCCATAAAAGAGATTAGGAAGGGCAGGAGGGTCAAAAGGTCATGTAAACATCCGGTGGTAGTGTTGTCGTCTTGGATGTTGTTCGTACCACACGTGGAGTTCATTTGAGCTTGTACTTGATTGGTGAATGGTACATTCTGAGGGGCGTGTTGTGTGGGTCAAGACACGCCCCATAAGTTCCTGAAGGAAATTGTAGAGTTTGGAGAGAGAGAGAGAGGAGAGAGGAAGCAGAGAGGACAACCGCGGCTCTAAGCGGGCCACCCTCGGCTGCATAGCTGAGGGCGGCGTTTTGTACTTCATATATAACCAGTAAGTGGAACTTATAAGTTGCAATGCAGTCTTTGAGGTAAATTAGAATGGAGGAAGAAGCATGATAGGAGGTTTAGGTATTATGTGGTATTAGTTTATTATGGTTTATGTGGTTGTACTTTGGTTCATAATGACGTCGTTATATACTTGCGTTTTCATCTATGAGTAAGGGAATTTGTATACGGCTACCTACGTATGTGCATGTGTGTTGCTCTGACGAATAAGTTACATAACATATTTACTAGTGTGTAATTGTGTACGAAGTTAACGTGGTTCCATGTATGGGTACCAAGAGAAAGAGATTATTTGAGGGAAGTCACTTGTGTGGAGATATCAATATTTGTCATTATATTTCGGTGGTGTTACGTTGTCATTTTGTTGAACGGAGTCTGGTAATTATATGTGTATGGTAATATATTTGGTGGTACGTCATGTGGTTGCTTGCATTCATGTACCAAGTAAAGGTCATCCTTATATACGGGTAGCTGGGAAAAAGGGGTAATATTGTACGTACTACGTATGAGATTTACGGAGAAATAAAGCACCGGGTTCAGATGTTGTAATACGTTATGAAGATATTGTGGATGATGTTTGAAGTGAAATCCGTTTTGATGCGAGAATATCTATGAGATTAATGCAGTTCTTAAGGATGTTTGGAAGAGAAATTGTAATAATTGCAGTGGAGAAGGCAACAAAAAGAGTTGTGATTGTTACTTGTCGGCGCCGTATCGAACACCTTATGTATAGATATTAGTTTTGTTAATTAAAGATAGAAAAAACCTTTGACTATTTATAGCCAGTAGCTAGACAATTTGTGCAACGTCGTGCAACAGCTCGGAGCACGACAAGTATACGTAGAGCCAACCCGTGTAAAAAATCAAAGAAAAACAAAATATCACCTTAAACTAATTAATTATCCAAACCTTTTTTATTTCTGAATTTCTTTTCAAATAAATATTTCAGCAGGTTGTCCATCTTTTGGTCGTGTCACCTGCCTTGCCTTGCCTTGCCTATCCCTTTGCATTTTACCGTTTAAAATGAAAATTAAAAGGAGCAAATAGCTTCTCATAGCTATCTTTCGAAAAGTTAAAATAATGAGTCATGCTCTTCGTTTATAAAATCAATGACAAATAAACACACTTGACAACAATAACAAAAGTGAAATATGTATTGAAGATTGTTCTTGCGTAGAATAAAAACTCAGAAGCGAGAGAATAAAATAAAAACAACTAAAAATCAAAACACAAAATCAGTTTTCGTGCAAAAAACATGAAAAGAAAGAATTAAACATACAAATAATAAAAAACAACTATCCTATACAAAAGAAGAAAAACGCAATAAAAAAACAAAAACGAACACTACACCAGTGCAAAATATACAACCATACAAAACCAGTCACCATATAAACATAATACCAGAAAGAAAATGGAAATACCAAAGCGTTGAAAATAACAAACTCATCACTGCAAGGACACACAAACACCACTAAGATGCAACAACGAAATGCTCTGCTTGTTAGTCGCCAGAATGAGCAGGACGGCGTGTACAGAGTGAAGATAGGAGAGACACAGAGACAGAAAAGGACGGAAAGTATGCGTCACATCAAATCACGGACACACACACACACACACACACACACACACACACACACACACACACACATCCTAACAGGGATTCTTACCTTTATCAAAACTGCCAGAAACCATCACAAAACACAACACACACTGCCAAAATTCCTTAGGTATTTCATTCCCACTAATTTAATCAAAAGTAAACAATACTCAAAGCACAGTGTTTCAGAACCTCCGATAAAATCTAGTTATATGTAGAATTTTAATTGCCAATTTCGTCAAAGGGGATCAACTAGCAGACTAACAAATTCACACATACAGGATAAAAAAAATCATTTCTAAACGCACAATCAACTCTTATAAAATAAACATTCTAACTATCCTATGTAACAAAGACCAACACGTGTAGAGGTTATTTTCCTTAACGGTATCTTCCTTCGTAGTATATTCACCATCTGCCACCAAACCGGAGACTAGCACAAAGAATCTCTGGAGCTTGATGAAACTCAAGAAGAATATCCTTCTACATATCTTCCTACGTTCTATCGTTCTAATACTCTCAATTCTAATCTTCCTTCACTATAGCACACAATCTCCTTCACGAAACACGGAACGCAAGTTAAGATACACTTCACTTCGTTTATGCTTTTATGATCAATTTTTATCATATCTTCCTTCATAAAACCACACACTACCTTTGTCAAGAAACCCAAGAGAAGCTTACCCAATCCCTTAAACGCGATCAAGACAAAGCTGAACACTAAAAGAAACAACGCCAGCCGTCACGCACCTGTAGCGAGAACGTTAATATGTGACATGAAACGTGATCCCTTTAACGTGAATTTTACAGCTGGCGGGAAGGACTTCAACTACATGGTCCCCTGCCTCGTCATGTGTCTGTTTGCCTCCGGTGCAGCATTAATCAGTGGCAGATGTGGTGCTATTTGTATGGCTTTCTGACTTAACGTTAATATTTGCTCATGTTGCGTCTCTCTCTCTCTCTCTCTCTCTCTCTCTCTCTCTCTCTCTCTCTCTCTCTCTCTCTCTCTCTCTCTCTTAGGTATAAATTTCAGCCGGGATACTTTTTTTTACATATTGACAGCGTTAGTGTGCAGGAGGAGGCTTAGGTGGCTTGGGGGTGTTTAGGCGGGAGTGTGTATCTCAGCCCACCCCAGCAATACAGTACATCTACATTCACTTCTTCAAACCACCATTACGCATATCATTGTAGACACCGAAGTAATGATAACAAAGTAGATGGAAGCATACAAAATTACGCCATTCATTTCAATCAATCTTCTTTTAATTAACTACACTTCCCCGACACTAGAAAAAAAAAATGTAGCAGTTCTCTAAAGTCAAGAAAATCAAACTCTCTAACCAAGCATTCTGGAACCCATGAACGAAGAATTCTGAAACAACCCTCCCTAGAATTGTGAGTCATAGTGCGTATATTTCAGCACAAATCATTCAGGCGTAAGTGATTAGGAGAGTGATACGCACCATACCAGCGCGGCGTGGCTTTGAAGGCGCGTCATCACCACTAGGCGTGCCATCTATTCAACATTACCGACGAATCATTTTCCCAACTATCGTAAAAAGATGTCTGACAAGTTTTTTTGTGTTTATTTTTCAAGTGAGTAGCTGCGACTATTAGATTTTATTTTTCCTCTATTATGCAACTCTAGTATTATTCTCTCTCTCTCTCTCTCTCTCTCTCTCTCTCTTTCTCTTTTCTGCTAAGAAAATTCAATAGCCAGGATGGAATTCAGACCCTTTAAGCTGCAAGACGAGTATTAAGGCTGAGCGAGAGGGAGATATTGGACACCTAAAAGATGACAGTGTGTGGCCTCAGTAGGTACTCTCACCTTGATGTTTATTTCTAAGCCCTTTGGATTCTAGTAGGAACAGTATTTAAGGACGAGAGGAGAGAAGATGATGGACACTTAAAAGGAAGACAACTTGTGGTGTTAGCAGAGAGCATCAACATTTACATTTTGAATTCAAGTAAGGGCTATTTTTTACAGTAATAGAAGTTATTATAAAGCTCTAACGATTTGTATTACTATCGATAATACAGAATCCTTTGTAAGATGTCGTCAGAATAATGGTAATATCCTTGAAAAATCTGGTGACTTTCATTACACACTTTTTATGCAGAGAGAGTTAAAGTATGCGCTTCTTCAACCCGTGAACCTCGAGAGAAAACTGAATCGGGGGTTATGCAGTAGTCAATGCTGATTATTAAGATCGAAGATAAGTTTTTAACTCTCTCTCTCTCTCTCTCTCTCTCTCTCTCTCTCTCTCTCTCTCTCTCTCTCTCTCTCTCTCTCTCTCTCTCTCTCTCTCTCTCTCTCTCTCTCTCTCTCTCTCTCTCTCTCTTATTAAGCGCAGATAAAATGTTAACAAAATTTCAAAAAGTTCTCTTCTCCGCCACAAAGTTTAAACCAATTGGCTAATCCAAGAAAAATCACCGGCCACTTTTCTGCGAGGCTGAGACGAGAATATTAATAAACCTCTGTGAAATTACTTCTAGCCTTTTCGCCTTGCCAGTGTATCTCTTAGTTTTCTTTAGTTGCAAACGTTTTGAAAAAACGTTCATTTTTATTGTAATTTTGAATCAATGATTTTCGTTATTTTGAATTTGTTAATGTTAAAGTTATCTCCCTCTATGATTCGTTTTCTTCGATTTCAAGCCTTCTAGAAGTATAGTCATACATTTGTTTCATTTTATTCTTTGTTATCATTATTCGTAAATGCGAAATTAATTCTTTTTAACTGTCTATTTTTCTCAGGGATTTTTTTTCTCCTAAGTCTAAACAACACTTCCTGATTTCTTCATGCCTTTTCATTACTTGCAAATGTGAAGTTCATTCCTACTTCACTGTCTCTAAAATCCTTCCTTTGTCTACGTGGATTCTCTTTACAGTTAGATTTTTTCTTCCACTGAAGTTAATTAATATTCCGCGCCCTCATATAGCCAGGTTGTGAAGAGAGAGAGAGAGAAAAGAGAGACCACTGCTTGAGGCACCTCTATGCAATCACGGCCTCCATGAATGCCGGCCCTAACATCTTTGTCTCTTTTTTTTTTCTTGTCCCTTTTCACTTTCGCCTTCCCTGCTTTCATTATCTTTTGGTATTTTCTCTCATTTTCT
Source organism: Portunus trituberculatus (assembly GCF_017591435.1). Classification (NCBI taxonomy): domain Eukaryota; kingdom Metazoa; phylum Arthropoda; class Malacostraca; order Decapoda; family Portunidae; genus Portunus; species Portunus trituberculatus. The sequence goes on from NC_059301.1 coordinate 30,115,555, forward strand.
CTTCTATCTTGACTCTTCATTCAGTTCGCTCTCTTCCCTTATCTTCCACTGTTATTTTCTACTTGTTTGATATTTTTGGTATCTATATATTTTTTTCTCTTTCTTCTTTTTTTTCTTTTCGCATTTTTACTCCTCCCAAATTCATACTCTCCTTTTTTTAGTTTATATCTTTTTGCTGTTCCTTCCTCTCCTCTCTTCACTTTCCATTTTTTTTTTCATCCTTATATCCAAATATTTGTTTTTCTTTCAAATTTTCCGTTTTCACTTTTTATTCCCCTGCCCATTCCTCCCCTTTTCAGTGACCTATTCTCTTCTCACTTTCTACACCTTCTTTCTTCACATACCCCTTCTCCATTTTCCTTTCCGTTTCCCTCCCTTTTTCGTTTTACTTTCTAATCAGCACATCTTGTTTTCCTCTCCAGCAATTCTCTTTTCCTTTTCTTTCTCTCACTCAATTGTCTTCTCACATCCTCTCTTTGTCTAGCTCTCTTTTTGTTATCACTACCAAATCTTTCCGCTCCCATTTTACTTTCCATGATTTCATTTACTTCTGTTTTCCTCTCTCCCCACTCGTCCTCTCTCTCTCTCTCTCTCTCTCTCTCTCTCTCTCTCTCTCTCTCTCTCTCTCTCTCTCTCTCTACTTATCTATTTCTTTCCATTTTTTCTCAATTTTTTCCCTTCCCCTTTGCCATCCATTTTTCCTCCTCACCCCGAACAAATTGCTCTTAGGATGAAGGAATCTTACCGTAATCTGTTCCTTCTCTCCTCTCCTTTCCTTCTCATTTCCTAAGACCTATTTCTCCAATCCCCGTCCCCTCTCTCTCTCTCTCTCTCTCTCTCTCTCTCTCTCTCTCTCTCTCTCTCTCTCTCTCTCTCTCTCTCTCTCTCTCTTTCTTTCCAATATCAATTCTTCCTTATTTTCTCTTTCATTCCCTTCGTCTCCTCTCCTTCTTCACCATGACCTTCCTTATCAATCTTCTCTTCCTTTCTTTTCTCCTCCTCCTTATACTTTTCCCCTCTAGAGTGTGTGTGTGTGTGTGTGTGTGTGTGTGTGTGTGTGTGTGTGTGTGTGTGTGTGTGTGTGTGTGTGTAGAGAGAGAGAGAGAGAGAGAGAGAGAGAGAGAGAGAGAGAGAGAGAATGCATCTTCTCCCTCATCCTTTCCCCATTAATTTCAATTTTTCTTCCCTTTCTTTTCATCCACGTCTTCTATCTTTATTCCTATCCTTTCATCTATTGCCTTTTTAGATTTCTCCTCATCACCTTTTTTCCTCCTTCAATCCTTCCTTTTCCCTTTCCCTTATCATTATCTCTTCTAGCGTGTGTGTGTGTGTGTGTGTGTGTGTGTGTGTGTGTGTGTGTGTGTGTGTGTGTGTGTGTGTGTGTGTGTGTGTGTGTGTGTGTGCATGTTATTTTCTACTTCCTTACCTTTCCTCTTACCCACATCTCCATTCCTTCCTTCATTCACTCTTTCCTGTTGTCGTCATCCCTTCAAAAGTAAGTGCTTGAATATGAGTGTCTTTGTCGCTTACTTCTATCCTCTCCTCTTCTACTTCCTTAGCCTTCTTTCCACCTATACGTTCCTTTCCTATCCTCTGTGTTCTTTCAAACTATCCCTCCTTTAATCCGTTCTTTGTCTATTGCCCAGCAGCTCTTATCCTTCCCTTCATATCCCAGGGTTTCTCAAGTACTTCCCACCTCAAAGGCAATGACGCAGTATAATATGGTTTAAGCTTCCCGTCTTTCCCCACTCGCTCGGCCGGCAGGGAGAGGCGAGGATGGCGAGACAAAAACTACGCCATAAATCCGACTGCACGGCTCCGTTCAACAAGAGGAATCCGGATTTGTGTTGACAAGCGTGAGTCTGTTTATTCCACTTCACTCGTCCAGCTGAAAGACTCCCCATCCCTCCCCCATGAGAGAGAGAGAGAGAGAGAGAGAGAGAGAGAGAGAGAGAGAGAGAGAGAGAGAGAGAGAGACAGAATATGAGAGGAAAGTTCGTAATTGAGTAATTAATTTCTGTCCCCACGCAAAAACATGTTTAAGGAGAGAGAGAGAGAGAGAGAGAGAGAGAGAGAGAGAGAGAGAATATCATAGACAGACAGAAAGGCAGAGCGATAGGCCGACAGCCATACATCCATCCATACAGGCAGACGGATAGATACGTAGATGGATGGGTAGATAGACAGACATAAATAAACAGACAAAAACAGAGACGTACAACTATGGAAGCACATAAATACATATGAACAAACAAACAAACACACACACACACACATACATACACATAAGTAAATAAGCAAATATTTGCGAGAAATAAACACAAACCTAACATGAAATACGGAAAAATAACTTATAAAAAAAGTCACATAAGAGTATAAATTGTATGAAAATATATAAAAAAAAAAAAAAGCGTAGAAGAACACATAAATCAAATATGACACAAGAACAAGAAACAAGAGATAGAAACATTGATCCCAAAACAAGGACGATGCAATGAAGCGAGTGGTGATGGGGAGGCTCTCGCGTCCTCTCCAGCTGGCAAGGGCAAAGCTTCAATCAACACAAAGGTGACTCTCCATGACGCCTTCCCGAGAGAAAACTGATGAGGTGCACGTTTGATAAAGACTTTTATGCCAACTTGACGCTTTTTTTCTTCTTTTGGGTTCTGCTTGTCCTTACAGAACTAAAAAATAAGTTCAACGTTCTAAAAAATTAAACATGCCTGTTATTCCACCATTTCTTTAAATACTTAAATGGAATAGATAATAACTAAATGGAATAAATAATTATTAAATGGAATGGATAATCAATTAGTAAAATAGAGAATATGATAAAAACGTCAAAGCATTCTCTGCTTTGCCTATTTTTTCTTTTCTGGGGCACAAAGTGAAGGACACAAAACAAAGGAAAATATCCGATATTCAGAGCACCTTTTATTATATATATATATATATATATATATATATATATATATATATATATATATATATATATATATATATATATATATATATATATATATATATATGAAGGATGAATGATCAAAGGGCACGTAAAGGAGGAAAAATGCTTGTTGATTTGCACTCCTCTTAATGAAACAATGAAATAAAGAAGAGAATTGAAAATTTTGACATCTGATATAATAAATGTTCGGTAATATTCAGATTATTGAAAATATTTATTTTATTATGTATATGAAAAATGCGTTTAAATGCACAAATAAGGTAGAAAATCTCCAGCTATTTTGAAATTCCCTGTCAATGAATAAAACGTCCTTTTCCTAATATTCAAAACATTTTTCTTTTCTTTTTTTTTTATCCCAAAGAAGAGACCGAGTAAAGAGAAAACATTATACTCTTGTTATTTTGTCTGGTAAGGAGTGTCGTCTCAGTAGGTCATGGATATTCTCATTATGTACTTAGGTTACTACTATCCAATTATTTATAAAAAACTCTTAGTTTTCATACTTTTCGAAGAGTGTGTGTGTGTGTGTGTGTGTGTGTGTGTGTGTTTCACTGATTGATCTGTTGCAGTCTCTGACGAGACAGCCAGACGTTACCCTACGGAACGAGCTCAGAGCTCATTATTTCCGATCTTAGGATAGGCCTGAAACCAGGCACACACCACACACCGGGACAACAAGGTCACAACTCCTCGATTTACATCCCGTACCTACTCACTGCAAGGTGAACAGAGGCTACACGTGAAAGGAGACACACCCAAATATCTCCACCCGGCCGGGGAATCGAACCCCGGTCCTCTGGCTTGTGAAGCCAGCGCTCTAACCACTGAGCTACCGTGTGTGTGTGTGTGTGTGTATGTAATTCGCCTCGGTAGTCTGCTGGTCACCCAGCCAGTCTTCCCCATTACGGACCGAGCTCAGAGCTCATATACCGATTTTCGGGTAAGACTGAGACCATAACACACTCCACACACCGGGAAAGCGAGGCCACAACCCCTCGAGTTACATCCCGTACCTATTTACTGCTAGGTGAACAGGGGCCACACATTAAGAGGCTTGCCCATTTGCCTCGCCGCCCCGGGACTCGAACCCGGCCCTCTCGATTGTGAGTCGAGCGTGCTAACCACTACACAACACGTGTGTGTGTGTGTGTGTGTGTGTGTGTGTGTGTGCGAGTAATAGAGAGAGAGATAACATCCTAAAATGTAATTAGTCGGTAAGATTGTTTAAATAAGAGAGAGAGAGAGAGAGAGAGAGAGAGAGAGAGAGAGAGAGAGAGAGAGAGAGAGAGAGAGAGAGAGAGAGAGAGAGAGAGAGAGAGAGAGAGAGAGAGAGAGAGAGAGAGAGAGAGAGAGAACTTAATTTTTTTCTCCTCTATGATGATCCATTGCTAACATTCAGTATAGTATTTGTGCTACACGTGAAGACAAATGGTCACGGACACAACGAAAGGAAGAAAAGAAAGTGTTAATGCGCTTCTCAATGTTGACCCGGCACTAACAAGCTGATAACCGAGTCAATGCTTCAATATCTTCACCAATGAATAAAAAGATCGGTGAAAAAAAAATTGTCTGGTGAGGAAATGGTTGAAGTCACTTTCAATTTCGGCTTCATGCATTTATTGTCACAAAAATTAATTGGATAGTAGCAACATTAATACACAATGAGAAAATCCATGACCTACTGAACCGACACTCCATACCAGACAAAATAACAAGAGTATAATAATATAGACGTAGACCTAGAATTCCCATGTCAATCACACACACACACACACACACACACACACACACACACACACACACACACACACAGACGAATGAGTACTGTCTACATACCGTATACATAAGGTTGATAAACAAATTATACATGTAGATGAACAGTAGTGTAAATAATACCGCTAAAAAGAATACATAGATAAACAAGAACTACATTATTGTCCCCACTCCCAACTACTCGTGTGCTTGTAACCGCCATGAAATTTGAACAAGAAGAATGTGTTTAATAAAAAGACAGCTGAAAGTTTACTAAGGTTTTATTCTTCTTCCTTTCTTTTTCATACGTTTGTTAGTTCTCTCTTCTTTCTTCTTTTTAATTGTTGAAAGATCACGAACATGGATTTACGTGTTATCACTCATCCATTAATGTTAGGTCACGAAAACAAGTCTCTCTCTCTCTCTCTCTCTCTCTCTCTCTCTCTCTCTCTCTCTCTCTCTCTCTCTCTCTCTCTCTCTCTCTCTCTCTCTCTCTCTCTCTCTCTTCTTTGTTATCTTTCCTTTTTGCTATTTCACTTCCACGCAAATTTGTCCTTCCCTTCTATTTTCCTTACAATTTCTTCTTCTCATTTCTTCCAATTGAACCTTACTCACGCAAGATTTTCTTCTTTCTCTTCTTCCTCCGCCTTCTTTTCCTTTTCACTTTTCGATTCCTCCTCCTCCTCTTCCTCTTCTTCGTGTTCTTCTTCCCACCTTCCTCCTCTTCCTCTTTACTGCAGATTTTCTGACGCATCATTTCTTCTCGTTTCCTCCTCCTCTTTCTCAACATCATAATCTTTTCCTCCTCTCCTCTTCTTCCTTCTCCTCTTTCTCAACATCATAATCTTTCTCCTCCTCTCCTCTTCTTCCTTCTCCTCTTTCTCAACATCATAATCTTTCTCCTCCTCTCCTCTTCTTCCTTCTCCTCTTTCTCAACATCATAATCTTTCTCCTCCTCTCCTCTTCTTCCTTCTCCTCTTTCTCAACATCATAATATTTCTCCTCCTCTCCTCTTCTTCCTTCTCCTCTTTCTCAACATCATAATCTTTCTCCTCCTCTCCTCCTTTTCCTTCTCCTCTTTCTCAACATCTTAATCATTCTCCTCCTCTTCCTCTTCCTCTTCCTTGTCCTCCTCTTCCTACTTCTCGACGCAAGTGAGAGAAATCAAGCCATGAAGAAATTCAGATTTTTTTTTCTCACGTGGTTCACCGGAAAAGTGAAATACTAAGTTATTTCTCTCGTACGTCAGGAAATGAAACTTACCATCATCCACCTCTTCCTTCCTCTTTTCTCCTCCTTGCCCCTCCTCCTCCTCCTCCTCCTCCTTTTTCTCTTTCACCTCCTCTTCCTTCTCCTCCTCCTCCTTTCATATTCCATCATTTCGAGGCTCGTAACGTTTTCCTTCTCCATCCGAGTCGCACATTTTTATTCCCGAATAATTGAAGATGATAAAGACGCTCACTTCCTCTTCCTCTTCACATCATCTTCACCCCCCCCCCCACTCCTCTCTATTTCCTCCTCCTTCTCCTCTTTTAGTTTAGACCCTTCACAGACTACATCGTTTCCTCCTCCTCCACCACCTTCTCTTCCTCCTCCCATCCTCCCCCTCCTCCTCCTCTTACCTCATATCTCTCCTCCTTTCCTCCTTCACCTTCTTCACCACGCAACATTCTTTCTTTTTCTCGTGACCTTGAGAGGCAGACCAAGAGGAAAGTGTCAGTTGATGGAAATTTCAAACGACGATGCCATCACAAAACAAAAACAAAAAAGTTACCGTTCAGTGAATTAGTTACAGTCACTCTCAAACTAAAGCTACCTGTGCTGCATACCCTCCATCGAACCCTTCTGACTATGAGGAATTCTTTAACTAATTAACTTCCAGAGTGGAGAACATCTTGATTTTCTTTCTTTTGCAGAAATCTATATTCTTGAAGACTTGAATATTCCCCACCAGCTCTGGCTCTTCATTGACCATCTTGGTGAGGTAGCCTTGGACTTTGCTGTCCTCCATGACCTATGGCAACGGGTGCAATACCGGACTCGTATTCCTGACCGTCTTGGAGACACGGTCAACATATTTTACTTATTTCCTAATCTCTAATCGTCCTGCATATGCCGTTACCCTTGTACTATCTACTCTTGCATTTTTCGACGCCTTTTTGTAAACGTCCAACTCTCTAGGAAATAAACAGTTTCATCAGGGAAGCCACAGAACCTCTGATCTCTCTAAAGTTCCTGATTAGGGCATAGCAAATTTAATATTGTCCAGTACCCCCAAAACTCAATTCCTCCATATGTCAACTCGACACAACTTTCTAGACAACTATCCCATCATCTTCAATGGCACTAAATTGTCCCATCTTTTACACTGAACATCTTCGGTCTATCCCTTACTTATAAATTTCACATCTCATCCAACTAAAAAGATTCTATGATGATATGTGTTTTGAGTAGTCTTAGCCAGTATTCTCACTCTCACAGCTGCTAACTCTGTATGGGAGCTTACAGTCCGTGTATGATATGAGCTTCACATGAATTGGGGTGTTCCACTCATACTCTTTTAGATAAAGTGGAATCAAAAGCTTTTCGTCTCATTACTACTCTTCTCTGACGGACTGTCTTCAGCCTCTTTCTCATCGTCACAATATTGCATCGCTTGCTATCTTCTACCACAATTTCTACGCCAACTGCTCTTCTAATCTTTCTACTGCATGCATGACCCTCTTCACGCTCCCTCGCTGCACAAGACAAAATTTTCTAACCCCTATTCTGTCCACCTGTCTAATGCAAGAATTATGAAGTACTCATCGCTATCTCTGGTCAACTCTGGAACTCCCTGCCAGCTCCTATATTTCCACCTTCCTATTACATTAAACCTTTTAAGAGGATGATTTTAAGACACTTACCCAGAACTTTTTTATATTCGCACTTTCGACTGTGTTCGAAGTGGCACTCACTAGCCGGTTTTAATGGAACTTTCTTGCCCAGAGCCGGTACCCCTCCCCTCCTACACGGAATGAAAAAATGAAAAGGAAAATGGCAGAAATACGTAGGTAAGAAGGGAATATTTAATTTGGATGCAAGTTGATAGTGGGTGATCCTGAAGTGATACGAGGCAGGCTGACGAAGGAATCATAATGGAAGGAAATTTAACCAGGAGTTTGTTCACAAGGAGGCAGATATGAAGAGAACGGTTACCTCTCCTGGGAAGTCCACCACTCTCTCTCTCTCTCTCTCTCTCTCTCTCTCTCTCTCTCTCTCTCTCTCTCTCTCTCTCCTGACACATATATCTTCCCGTACGTCATTTTTTCCGTACATTTTTTTTCTGCTCCTCTTCTCTCAGCCGTGTCTTTAAATTCAACTAATTTCTCTCTCTCTCTCTCTCTCTCTCTCTCTCTCTCTCTCTCTCTCTCTCTCTCTCTCTCTCTCTCTCTCTCTCTCTCTCTCTCTCTCTCTCTCTCTCTCTCTCTCTCTCTCTCTCTCTCTCTCTCTCTCTCTCTCTCTCTCTCTCTCTCTCTCTCTCTCTCTCTCTCTCTCTCTCTCTCTCTCTCTCTCTCTCTCTCTCTCTCTCTCTCTCTCTCTCTCTCTCTCTCTCTCTCTCTCTCTCTCTCTCCTCTCCATCCCTTAATTCCCTTGATTCTTGTTATTTATATCCACTTTCTTTATCATTTTCCTTTTCTTTCTTTTCATTTCCTTTCATTTTTTTAGCTCCTTTCTCATTTCAAAATTATTCTTACCCCATAATGCATATTATATTCTCTCTCTCTCTCTCTCTCTCTCTCTCTCTCTCTCTCTCTCTCTCTCTCTCTCTCTCTCTCTCTCTCTCTCTCTCTCTCTCTCTCTCTCTCTCTCTCTCTCTCTCTCTCTCTCTCTCTCTCTCTCTCTCTCTATATATATATATATATATATATATATATATATATATATATATATATATATATATATATATATATATATATATATATATATATATATATATATATATATATATATATATATATATATATATATATATATATATATATATATATATATATATATATATATATATATATATATATATATATATATATATATATATATATATAAGATTAGTCTTATCAAGTTTTTGTCCATAATTTCAGACTGCTATTCTATTTCTGTTTTATTATTTGTCTCTTTTATTTTCATTATAATCGTAATTATATCAGCTTTAAAATGTTTATCTCTGTATAAATTATTGTATGTATACTCTCATCTTAGTGAGTTACAATATGAAGGCTGAAAAGAATAACCATGTAATATGGAAATAAACTATTATTATTGTTATTATTATTATTATTATTATTATTATTATTATTATTATTATTATTATTACTACTCTCTCTCTCTCTCTCTCTCTCTCTCTCTTCTTCTTCTTCTTCTTTCTCTCTATTTCTGTTCTTATTTCATATCTTATTTTCCTTCCAGATATTTTTTTTCTTCATCTTCCAATCTTTTTCAACCTTTGTATTACCTGCCTTCTCTCTCTCTCTCTCTCTCTCTCTCTCTCTCTCTCTCTCTCTCTCTCTCTCTCTCTCTCTCTCTCTCTCTCTCTCTCTCTCTCTCTGCCTTTCCTATCCTTATGTCGTATTTCCATTTTCTTCCACCTATTTTTTCCTTCCACGGTTTCCATCTTCTACGCTCTCATATTTTCCAGTCCCTGCTTTACTTCCTCGTCTTCCACCTTCTACCCTTCCCTTCCTCACTGATCGGCCAGCCTTCACCTCCCTTCCCTCGTGACAGCCCTGCCAGCCTTTTCCCCTCATACTGTAAATCACTCTAAGACACTCTAAAGCATCTCTTATCCTTCCCTTCATCCCTTTAGCATCCTATTCTTGACGTAACCGATTTTATCACGTTAAACTTCTTTCACTGGTTATTCGAGTTATTTTTTTTTCTTTCATTATTTTTCTCTCAGTGACTTTGTGTTTTTCGTATTTCATTTTGTTGTTTTGTGTTGAATTCCTGTTTCTATTTATTTTTCGTTGCTCTCTCTCTCTCTCTCTCTCTCTCTGGTTTTACTTCTTTTATGTTTTCTTCTTCTTCCCTGCTTCATTCTCTTTTTTTTCTCATTCCTCTCTTGTTTCCGAATTCTTCCTGTTTCGTTTTTCTATCTATTCTTTATCTTTCTGAGAGTTTTCTTGTTCATTTCTCCTTGATTTTTTTTTTTTTTTTATGTTAGTTCTATTATTCCATTTTTGTGTTTTGTAATTTAAGTTCTATCTCTACTCTCTTATATTTTCTTTTCTGTTCATTTGTAATTCCATTTCCCAAGCTTTTCATACCTGTATCTTCTTCCTCACACTTTTTCTTCCATCTTGCTCTTTTTACTCTTTCTCTCCCTCCATCTTTACTCTTTTTACTCTCTTATATTACTTCGGCAATCTCTCATTTCCACAATCATTATTTTTTTCTCCCATCCTATATTTCTTCTCCATCCCTACCACCTTCACATCAGACTCTTCCCTCGCCTCTCTTTCCTTTCCCTTTTTTTCTCCTTTCTCTCCCTTACTTGCTCCCCTCTTTCCTAACTTCCCTCCTCTTCCTGCATGACTTCCTCCTTTTCTTCCCTAACTTTCCTCCCTTCCTTCTATCTTCTCACCTTACTTCCATACTTCCTCCCTCCCCTCCTTGTCCTACTTCCTACCTTTCCTTCCAAACATTTCTCCCCTTTCTTTCCTTCCTTCCTTACTCCATTCTCTTCTACCTCCCTTTGTCTTTCCTTCAACTCTCCTCCCTCCTCGTTTTTTTCTCCCCTCCCTCCTTACTTACTCTCTTCCCCTTAATTTTCCTCCCTTCCCTTTTATTCTTCCTCTTCTCTTGCTTTCCTCCTTCTCACAGACAAGGTTCCTTCAGGTCAGCAGTTCCTCATCCAATTCTAACTTTCGTATATTGGTATGTCAGTTTTGTCAAGCTGCGTTACCATCTGACCGTGTGTGTGTGTGTGTGTGTGTGTGTGTGTGTGTGTGTGTGTGTGTGTGTGTGTTCTGAAAGGGTACTGACATTTTCATATTCCTCTTATTCCTTTTGGTTTACAAGTTTCGTGAGTGTATTTATAGTTTTCTGTTACTGGAATTCCTAGCTTTTATGCCTCTGTTTGTTTGGGAGTGAATGCGAAGTAATAGCATTGTCTTCTTTTATCTCCCTCTCTCTCTCTGCTCTCTTTCTTCTTTCTTTTCATCCAAATGTGTGTTTTCTCTGCGTGTATTTGCAGGTTGTTTTACGATCTTTCGTTGTCTTGTGTTGTCTTTCTTCGTATGGCATTCTCTTCTTCCCCGCCTGCCTGTATCTATTTGCCTATCTATATTCTTCTTTCTGTTGCTTGAATCTTTCGCTCCTTCCAGTGCCTTCTTATTTTGTGTGTCTTTCTCTGTCCTCCAATATGTGCGTCTTGTCTCCATCTTGTCTTCCTGTCTGTCTCTCCATCTGGCATTATGTTCATCCCCGCCTGTCTGTTCGTGTTCTCATTTATATTTGTCAACCCACTTCGCTTTTATATATATCTTAGTCTTATCCGTCTCGCTTTTCATCTGTTTTATTTTTAGTCCCATAGTGTCTAAGTCTTCTGCCTGTCCTTTTAAATTTTAGGGTTACATAGATATACTTTTATTTATTTTTTCCTTTACATTTAAGTATTTGTATATTTATCGATCAGTCTGTCTGTTTATTCATACTCTATTTTCCATCTTTCTATCCTGTCCACTTCATTTACCTGTCTCTAATCGTTTTCTGCTCGTCCGTCCATATTGTAGTGTCCGTCTACCTTCCTTCCCATCTTTCAACCTATCACTATCTTTTTTCAAGCATGAGTATTCCGATAAATGGCAATAATAAATAGGTAAGTAAAGAAAAAAAAAAAAGAAAGACTTATATACTTAAAATGTCAACCCCAATAGAGAACAGTTCTTATACATAGTTCATTCTAAAACCTCTTAATAAAGTATGAATTAATCCAAAACACCAAAAGCAATATAAAAACATCTTCATGAGCATCCAGACAGAGACGAGGGGATGAAAAAAAATAGATTTAGCAATTTCTAGACAAAACTTTGTTCGGAGATTTCTGTAGAACAAGAAAATAGCCGACACAGACGCTGGAAATTGAGAAAGTGTTAAATACTAGTGAAAGGGTTAATCATCAGCGGTGACATAACCTTCTGTTGGCTTGTTCATATTCTAGCGTGTCTGTCAGTCTTTCTTTTTATCAATTTCGCCACCAGTCTCTCGATTTTATGTTTATCTTTTTTTCTAGACAGTGACTCAGTCTATGTTCCAGCTTGTGTATCCACCTTTCTTTCTAATCGTATCGTTGTCTTTTTATTATTTTTCCATGTATCTAACCATCTATCTGTCCAGTTTAACTATTTTCCTTCTCTAATCAGTGAGGTCTTCTGCTCGCCTATCGACGTCCCACCGTATCTGTTCATCTTTCCTTCCATCTACCTCATCTATTTCTTTTTTTTTTAAATATCTAGTCATCTATGTGTCTATTTGATTCTCTAACCCGTCCGTAATCAGTGATCCAGGCCTCTGCTCGCCCTGTCCATGCTCCATTGTCTGTCCACCTTTCTCTGGATCCATCTGGCTATCTATAATTTATTCTTTAATTATATAACCATCTTTCTGTCCACTTTATCTTCTAACCTGTCCCTAATCAGTGATCTAGTCTCTGCTCGCCCGTCCATATTCCAGCGTCAGTCCACCTTTCTTCGCAACCATCTGGCCATTTATCTGTCCGTGGGTCCACCTTCATAACCGCGCCTGGCCGTCCGTCACGCCGCCCGCCACCGCCGACAAGGAAATGGTGTCGCAGTTCTCTCGCAATACTTCACGGCACTTTGTTTTCGAACCCCGCTTATCCTGACACTCTGCCTAGCCCCCTCTGATGGCGCCCTGCCGCTACTCTGGATGGCACGGCACCTCTTGCATCACCTCCTCCAGCAGTCTAAGGGTACGCCGTTGATTCTTCTTCACTATCCTCACCATTACTGCCGTCATCTGGTACTGTGAATTGTTTTCCTTTATTTATTACTCTCTGTCCCGTGTTAAACTTTATTTTTTTGTTCTACCGTCAGTTTTCTACTGTAATTTTATGTACTGTACTTCACTGTAACTTTTCTTAATATTTTTTTCCCTTTTTCCTGTACTGCGCTGTCTCTGTTTCTTTTGCTGTATTGTCCTGTCCTTTTTTTTTATACCATGGGGGCTTTTCACGGGAATTTATGGGCTAAAGGGGATACTTTTTAGGGTACCTCCTATCTTAAAGCCCACCCGCTAGGAAACCGTTGCCCCGAGTGAGGAAGCCCAACCTACACTCAGACCGTGGACAGGATTCGAACCCGTGCGCTTGGAGACCTCTAGGATCCCAAAGCACGCATGGTTCTACTGTACTGTTTTGTCTCTCTTCCTTTTCTGCTTTCTTTATTCAGCTGAACAATTCTATTTCTAATACGATGTCTTGTTTCTTTTTCCACTGCCCAATCTCTTCTGCTGCACTGTTCTCTTCTGATACACTCTTCTGTCTCTTCTCTGTACTATCCTGTATGATTCTGTAGCCTGTAGTCTATTCTGCTCTTCCGCTCTGTCTCTTTACCATATAGTTTCCCAAACAGCCTTACAAAAACTTAAAGGTCAGTTACTGTTTGGTTATCCCTTGTCATCCTAAACAAAAACTTGTTCCTCTATTCCTACCACCTCTATTCTCCTCTCTTTCCTTCCTTTCTTCCTTTCTCCCTCTCAGAACCTTCTCCTCCTCCTCCTCCTCCTCCTCCTAATCCTTTCATCCTCCCTACCTTCAGATTTTGATTTGTTTGTTTTCCATTATTCCTTCTCCTTCTCTTCTTCCAGTCACTGCTTCTGTTACCTTCCTCAATTCTTCTCGATTTCCAACTCTCTATCTTGCTCAGTTATCTCCTATTCTCCACGTCACCTTTCCTCTTTCACTCTCCCTTTACATTATCTATCCTTTCTCCTCCTCCTCCTCCTCCTTCTCTTCTTCCTCGTCCCTCTTGCCTCCTTTCCTCCAAGGTCAGTTTCTTCCCTCCTTTTATTTACCTTGCGGTTTTTCGTTCGCCTCCGTGTGAAGGTGAAAAGTTACTATTTGAGATGGTGATTGAGAGGATGAAGGGAAGGAGGCGGGAACGAAACGCGGGGCTGGAGGAAATCGTAGAAGGAAAAACGAGGGATGGGATGGATGTTGGGAGGATCAGAGGGAGGGAGAGAACTTGGGAGAGAGAAGATAAAGGGAGGGAATGAATAGCAGGAACAGAGAAAATTGTAAGAGCAAGGAAAGGTGAGGGAAGGAACAATGGAGAGGAGAAGACAGAGGAAAGGAGAGGAGGTAGGGTTGAAAAGACGAAAAATAATGCATGAAAAAGGGAAGGAGGTTATAGGACGAAGGAAAAACAACGAAACGAGGGAGAGAAAGGAATGTATAGAGATAAGAAAAAGAGGAAGGGAGAAAAGATTGATGAGAATAAAACTAGTGTAGGAGGAAGAAGAGAAGGATAATTATAGGAATAAAAACAGAGAGAGAGAGAGAGAGAGAGAGAGAGAGAGAGAGAGAGAGAGAGGGATAAAGTTGAAGGGACAAAAAATAATATAGGAGGGAAGGGGGAGAAGTAATCTATCATGTATTTTATCACTATTTCTTTTTTCTTTGCAGGGAGGACTTAGGGAACCCAATAACCGGAAAAATACACGGCGTTAATACATTACTGTCATGAATTTTGTGTCCATTCCACCACAAATACGTCGCTACTCCCCCTGTATAAAGACACTACTTCCCTGTATGAAACCAGTATACTTTCCTCTACTCTCCCTGTATGGCACCAGTATACTTTCCTCTATTCTCCCTGTATGAAACCAGTATACTTCCCTCTATTCTCCTTGTATGGCACCAGTATACTTTCCTCTACTCTCCCTGTATGGCACCAGTATACTTTCCTCTACTCTCCCTGTATGGCACCAGTATACTTCCCTCTATTCTCCCTGTATGAAACCAGTATACTTCCCTCTATTCTCCCTGTATGGCACCAGTATACTTTCCTCTACTCTCCCTGTATGGCACCAGTATACTTTCCTCTACTCTCCCTGTATGGCACCAGTATACTCTCTACTCTCCCTGTATGGAACCAGTAGTTCCCATTAAATTGCCTGTATGGCGCTAGTACCTCCCTTTACTCCCCCTATATGGCGACAGTATACTTCCTTTGACTCTCCTTTATGGTGACAGAATACTTCCCTTTACATCCATCCCTTTTACTTTCCCTGTATGGTGACTGTATACCCTTTCTTTGACTGTATGTTGATAGTATATTTCCACAGTATATTTATTGTTTCCTTTCTTCTTTCTGTCGTATTAATCCACGTCAATGAGTATTACTGATTCATTCCACATAAACCAGCTAGGAAATGTGAGAATTGTGTGTTGCAAATGGAATACGTAATGATAAAACACCAATGTCATCCGGATTTAAGCTTGTTTACTTACATATGTTTGTTTGCCTTTTTCTCTCTCTCTCTCTCTCTCTCTCTCTCTCTCTCTCTCTCTCTCTCTCTGCGGTAAATTCTAGAATCACGCCCATCACAAGCTGTCCTCATTCTACACTCGCGCGCTACAAATTTTTCCCTCTTTGTTCTCGTCTTTGTTACACTTTACCAGTTTTATCTCATCTATTTTCATATTTCACCTTCGGTTTTATGTATGTATGAGCGTGTGTGTGTGTATAAGCGTGTGTGTGTGTGTGTGTGTGTGTGTGTGTGTGTGTGTGGTGAGATGCAAGCAATGTGTGTTTCTTTATCTTATTGGATTCCGTCGTCTCCTTCAAGATTGTGTGATATTTCCTCTCTCTCTCTCTCTCTCTCTCTCTCTCTCTCTCTCTCTCTCTCTCTCTCTCTCTCTCTCTCTCTCTCTCTCTCTCTCTCTCTCTCTCTCTCTCTCTCTCTCTCTCTCTCTCTCTCTCTCTCTCTCTCTCTCTCTCTCTCTCTCTCTCTCTCTCTCTCTCTCTCTCTCTCTCTCTCTCTGTGTGTGTGTGTGTGTGTGTGTGTGTGTGTGTGTGTGTGTGTGTGTGTGTGTGTGTGTGTGTGTGTGTGTGTGTGTGTGTGTGATTCACTTCCGTCTCTCATTCAATTACTTTTCCCTCCTCCTCCTGTTTCTCCTCTTCTTCCTCCTCTTCTTAATCCTCTTCTTCTTCTTCTTCCTACTCCTCCTCCTCCTCTTCACAACCTACTCATTTTCTTCATAATCCTTCCTTCACTCTTTCTAAGGCTCATTCCTTCCATCTTTCCTTAAATCCCACTCTCCTCCTCCTCATTCACCTCCTTCTCCTCTTCCTCTTTCTCCTCTTTCTCCTCCTCCTCCTCCTCCTCCTCCTCCTCCTCCTCCTGGTCATCCTCCCTCCACAAAACCTGAACTTCCCTCCTTCCCTCCCTCCCTCCTTCCCTCGATCAACACTTCATAAGTAGCTTTTCCTCCTCCTCTTTCTCCTTCCCTTCCCTTTTCTAGCGAGCCTCCCCACCCCATCCCTGCGTCTCTGCCCCCCCCCCTTCCTTCCCTTGCCTCAGCTGCTCGGCCCTGATGCAGCTGAGCGTGTGGATGCTTTCTAGATCTCTTCTCACCACATTACTGCCGGGGGACGAAGCAAGAGAAGGAAGGAGAAGGGAGCATAATAGTGGTAGTGGTGGTGACAATAATGATGAATGTAGTAGCAGTAGTAGTAGCAGTAGTAGTAGTAGTTATTTGGAGCAGGAGCAGGAGCAGGAGCAGAAGAAGAAGAAGAAGAAGAAGAAGAAGAAGAAGAAGAAGAAGAAGAAGAAGAAGAAGAAGAAGAAGAAGAAGAAGAAGAAGAAGAAGAACGAAGATGAAAAGAAAGAAAAAAAAAGAAAAGAAAAAACTGACAAATATTGAAATCGATCAACAAGACAAACAATGGAAACAAGAAAAATAAAACAGAGAAGAATAAGAGAAAATCGAAACTCAGAAAACGAAGAGTAGAATAGGAGCAAGAAGGGCGAGGAGACACATACACACCTTGGTCACTCATAAGCAAGATAGGCAAGAGACAGGCAATGGTCACAGGAACTCAGGTTAACCCCTTCAATACTGAGACACATTTTCACCTTGAGATTTGTATATGATTAAACCATTTTACTGACATTCGGAAGGATCTATGGAGGTCAGAAGATTAATAGCCACAGTCTTCACTAAATCAATGCCCCACATATATTTCTGAAGCTATATGAAATCACCAAATAGTAAGCAAAATGAATATGGAAACGCGTCATGGTACTGAAGAGGTTAACTACACTGCAATGAATTATGGAGAGAACCTTGACTATTTCCATTAGAGAGGGACGGGTAGAACGTGAGAGTGAGGCGACTCCTTTGAAGAACTGTACTCTATTGTCTTGGAAAAGTGTCATGCTACCCACTGCCAGATTTCATTCCTTAACTTGTCTCTCTGTCAGTCTCTTTACATATTACTTCTTTTATGTAGTCCTTGACAGTTTCATAGAGCCAAAGCAAAACCACAGGAGCTAAATAATCTCAACTTTTCCATATTTCATCTTTTGTGGTATCGTTGATGGGTTTTTTTTTTTTCGAGATTAAAGTTAAAAGTTACAACATTTAATTGAAGTTTCATCGAAGACGTGGGAAGTTAAAGAATTAGAGTTGCAGAATACTAAACGTGGGAACAAGTTACAAGAGATGTGTTGAAAGTTTTCTTGTGATATAGACAATGTATTTTTTTATGCGCAAGTCCCAAAAAAAATATGGTAAATAAATAGATAAAGAAAACTTACTAATTGTTTTTCACGAAAAAAAGGGACATAAAATAAAAAGGGAATTAATTGATGTTCAGAGAAGCCTTCAGACTCTTCTCTTTAACAGATTATAGTCATAAGAAGGAGAAACTACAGATCCAGACAAGGAGTTTCAATGTTTGTCGGTGAAAGGATTATAAGAGCAAAAGTTGATTCCTGCATTAGGGAAGTGGACAGAATAAATAATATGTATTGGGAAGCCGACATGTTAAAAGGAACAATTAAAAAAATATCATAAATCATAATAAGAAAGGAAATACGCGAAGTAAACGTAAAAAGTACGTACCACAACATAAAACACCTTCAGTCTTACTTGTCAAGCTCTTTATTCATTGACTTAATATTTTCTTGTATACATAACTCCACGTACAACACAGACTGTCTCGCCTCTCACTCAACAAGCCTTTCCTTCATTACGTGCAGCCAGGAATATGCAATTGGAGCAGGATGATTGAAGGAATATTGGTGATTGAAATATGCAAGCAAAAATAAAAGTTCTTCCCCATCCCTCCCACCAACTGGAAAAAAAAAAAAAGACAAAACATTAAAATCAACGTAAAAGAATATAATTGGCAATCGGAATTAGTGTTCAGACTTGCTATTTTCCATTAGTTGTTTCATCTGTCACAAACACACACTCACACACACACACACACACACACACACACACACACACACACACACACACACACACACACACACACACACACACACACACACACACACACACCACAGATAGATAGTTAGACAGATACATATTTCAATTGCCCGCAGTGATATGTCACATAATCAGCAACCAATATGAATGTAGCTTCATGAAATACGCATATATGAATTAACTGAATTTGCCAAAGTAAGTGTATTGATTAAATTTGTTCTCTGTAAAACTTCACATACTAACAAGAAATAAATATTGACAGGTTATCTTTACATAATCATAAATACATCACAGAAAAGTAACGCACACACACACACACACACACACACACACACACACACACACACACACACACACACACACACATTTACGCTCGTGTTCTCAGACATTTCTTTGCTTCACCTCTAATATTTTAAAAGGTTTTATTTAAATTTAGAGGAAGTTTTTTTCTTTTTTTAAGGAGTTTTATGATTCTAGAGGCAGAGTGACAAGATACATTATTACCTGACACGATACATTATCACCTGGAAAAACACTCTTGTAAACACCACCGAAAATACTCGTGGGGAAAGGGCAAAGCGTTTCTGAATACGGGCCAAACACACACACACACACACACACACACACACACACACACACACACACACACACACACACACGTCAAATAAATAAAAAAAATAAACATGGACACGACAATCAACACCACCACCGTCACCACCACCACCACCACCACCACCACCACCACCACCACTGCCTCCATGCCGTAAAAAAAAAAAAATCAAATATGACAAAAAAGCAGACAAGGCATTCAGAGTTCAGACTAATGCTACTTTCTTTCTTAACACATACAAGCTGAGATTTCATTAGGTACTCTCCATCTCCCCCTCTCTCTCTCTCTCTCTCTCTCTCTCTCTCTCTCTCTCTCTCTCTCTCTCTCTCTTTTTTTCCCTCGCTCGCTCCCTTTTGTTTCTTTCCTCCTATTTTTTTTTTCTTCCTTCACGATCTAATTGCACTTTCTTTTTTCCTCACTTCTTATTTCCTTCCATCTTTGCCTTTTTGGGTCATGACTACTCTTACATTTATTTATATTTTTTCCCTGTCCTTTCTCTCTTCCTTTTTCTTTTTCACATATTTTTCACTTTTCTTCCATTCGTTTTCCCCTCAAGGCACGCGAGGCAAGAACCGGAGGAGGAGTCAGGGAAGGAGTAGGAAGAGGAGGAGAAGGAAGAAGAGGAGGAGGAGGAAGAGGAGGATGAGGAGGAGGAAAGGGACGACAGCTTCTCCTCTGGGTATAGTCCTTCTTGCCTCCTTGTAATATCCTTCAGGGAGATTTTTTTTTCATTCTCTCTCTCTCTCTCTCTCTCTCTCTCTCTCTCTCTCTCTCTCTCTCTCTCTCTCTCTGCGGCTCAATAGTCCATTAATGTATAAAGGTCAAAGTTCACATACGTAGCGCCGTCTTATGTCTTTACTTAACGAAACGACATTTGCTTCAGCTCGCCCCGACAACACCTGGTTAAGTTTGCACCAATTTTCAAGGCAAACAACCACCTTCCCTGCAGCTCGTTAGGCGTCTCTTACTTTTTATTTTTGATATTTCATTTTTTTATATGTTTATGTTATTTTCCTTTTTTTTAAGTGATTTTCTCTTTTCCGTACTAAATATTTACTTAGTGCGGTTTTAAATCGTGATCTTTGAGTGTTTTCTTTTTCCTTCTTGTTGTTGACTCGGCGATGTGGTTTATTTGAATCTGATGTTTTTATTTTCCTTCCAGCAGTATATTTTTTTTTACTAGTGACGCGTATCAACCACTAGCAGATCACGTAACACAGAAAAAGACGATAACAAACCAATCATGAAGTGGATCGCGTGAACCAAGAAGGCAACAACCCATGACCAAGCAGCCTTCCCTAAACTTGTTTCTCGTAGCCCTCGGATATACTTAGCTTAGCCTGCGAGCCACACTCCCTTGAAGAACCTCTATGGGTGGAACTAGTCGGAAATAAAGGGTTCGCCTACCAGCCCGTTTCTCCTTCACCATCTCCCACAATGATAATATAAAAATATGGTAATAAATAATAACAATAGTAGAAGTAGTAGTAGTAGCAGTAGCAGTAGCAGTAGTAGTGGTAGTACTAGTAGTGGTAGTAGTAGTTGTAGTATTAAGAGTAGTAGTAGTAGTAGTATATAGATGTAGTAGTAGAAGTAATGATGATAATAATAATAGTAATAATAATAATAATAATAATGATAATAATAATAATAATAATAATAATAATAATAATAATAATAATAATAATAATAATAATAATAATAATAATAATAACAATAATAATGTGTGTGTGTGTGTGTGTGTGTGTGTGTGTGTGTGTGTGTGTTTCACTGTTTGATCTGCTGCAGTCTCTGACGAGATAGCCAGACGTTACCCTACGGAACGAGCTCAGAGCTCATTATTTCCAATCTTCGGATAGGCCTGAGACCAGGCACACACCACACACCGGGACAACAAGGTCACAACTCCTCGATTTACATCCCGTATCTACTCACTGCTAGGTAAACAGGGGCTACACGTGAAAGGAGACACACCCAAATATCTCCACCCGGCCGGGGAATCGAACCCCGGTCCTCTGGCTTGTGAAGCCAGCGCTCTAACCACTGAGCTGCCGGTCACACACACACACACACACACACACACACACACACCGGCCCGGTAGCTCAGTGGTTAGAGCGCTGGCTTCACAAGCCAGAGGACCGGGTGGAGATATTTGGGTGTGTCTCCTTTCACGTGTAGCCCCTGTTCACCTAGCAGTGAGTAGGTACGGGACGTAAATCGAGGAGTTGTGACCTTGTTGTCCCTGTGTGTGGTGTGTGCCTGGTCTCAGGCCTATCCGAAGATCGGAAATAATGAGCTCTGAGCTCGTTCCGTAGGGTAACGTCTGGCTGTCTCGTCAGAGACTGCAGCAGATCAAAGAGTGAAACACACACACACCGCCTAGTGTAGTGGTTAGCACGCTCGACTCACAATCGAGATGGTCCGGGTTCGAGTCCCGGAAAGCGGCGAGGCAAATGGGCAAGTCTCTTTGATGTGTAGCCCCCCCTGTTCACCTAGCAGTAAATAGGTACGGGATGTAACTCGAAGAGTTGTGTCTTCGCTTTCCCGGTGTGTGGAATGTGGTGTGGTCTTATTCCTACCTGATGATCGGTCACTACGAGCTCTGAGCTCTTTCCGTAGGGGAAAGACTGGCTGGGTGACTATCAGACGACAATGGTGAATAACACACACACACACACACACACACACACACACACACGTATACTTTTCAGTGGATGTTTTCTCCCTGAACCATCACAGACAAGAAGAGGAAAGGAATCCCCAATAGACAAGGGAATGGACAGGCGGCTTATGAACCTAATCACTCTTGTGCCTCCACCTGATCACGGCTGACAGGGCGCCGCTATCAGCTCTCTTCCTGATCCCCTCTTTGCATTATTCCTCAAACGTATCCTTGAACCAACGAACTCCAAACCACTCACTCAAGCTATTCATGATTTCACCCATGTTTTATTCCTCCCCCTCCCCACCTCTCTCTCTCTCTCTCTCTCTCTCTCTCTCTCTCTCTCTCTCTCTCTCTCTCTCTCTTTTAGGTTGTTCTGCAATGCTGTTATGCTTTTTTTTTTTTGTTTTAGTATCTCGTTATTTTCTATATCTATTTTCGTTCATTTGTCTTTGAGTGAGTCTTCAATTTAAGCAACCATCATTTTTGTATTCCTTAGAAGTCATTGTTTTGCTTTTTTTTTTAATGAATTCTTTTCTCGTGATTTTCTTTTTAATCTTATGACATATTACGACTATTCAGGGTCATCTTATTTCCTGAGTACAAGAGTTATTTTTCTATGACATATTTTTAAAATGATTTGTTTGTTTCTTTCACAAGGACTTATTCAGTTATGCGGGATTTTTAACATTCTGGTACTGAAAGGTTTTTTTCTCACTCGTTTTTCTTTCCATGATTAGTCAGATCCATGATTAATATTACACTATTTCAGAGTAAATTGATTTTCACAAAGATCTCTATTTTTTTTTTTTTTATCTGATTTGTTCGATTTTATTATCCGTGACAGGTATTTTCATTTAGTAAATATATATCACAAAAGTTTTATTTTCATTTGCGAAACATCTCCTTTTTCTTGTGATTCGTTCACTTATATTAGGATCTCTGTCAAGTTCGTACTTTCATCCAGAGTCAGTCTATTTTGAGTTTCTTTTGTCATTTTTTTCAGGCACTGTTCTTTGAAGTGTATTTTCTCACTTTTTTTCTCATGACGAGTTGAATTTCATGATTTCCAGCTCATACTCTTCCTTTCCTGAGGGGTTAACTCAATATCCTCAACCTTTTGCTCTTCTCACTAACACTCTCCCCATCCCCCATTTTCAAATCGCATTCAACCTGTCACTCTTACACTTGCATCACTAGTTAATGTTCCCCCCAGACAGTAAATATGAATTGTCACTCTGGTGTCAACGCCTATCGCACCATTTTAAAGACTGAAAGTCAACAGTGGCACCAACAACCGAGCTACCCAATAATTTCCGCCGCAGGGGAAGCTCGGCTATAGGAAGGAAAACACTGTATTTCGAGTTTTGGACGCACACTTTATTTTTCCATGTGTGTGTTTGTATGTGTGTGTTTGTGATGAGAGAGGGAATGCGGGAGTGTTGCATGGGTTAGGGGGTAAAGGGGTCGGTGTTTGGATGAGGGGATGGGTGGATGGATAGGTCGCCTCTCCAAAATGTTATGACTCGTTTTTTTTTTTCTCTCTCTCTTTTTTCTAATATCAAAACGTGGTAGCAGAGTCAGAGAACCCAATTAGTGAAAGCCGAAAACCACATGAATGGAACGTTTTCAATTGATTGCAACTTTCTTTTCAACATGCGACTGCGTTTGTGTGTGTGTGTGTGTGTGTGTGTGTGTGTGTGTGTGTGTGTGTGTGTGTGTG
Organism: Portunus trituberculatus; assembly: GCF_017591435.1. Lineage (NCBI taxonomy): Eukaryota > Metazoa > Arthropoda > Malacostraca > Decapoda > Portunidae > Portunus > Portunus trituberculatus. Next base: position 30,138,772 of record NC_059301.1, read on the forward strand.
TGTGTGTGTGTGTGTGTGTGTGGAAGGCCTGGTAGTGATGGCTTGGGGGCGGCGCGCTGACGGGTGTAACCTTTCCGTTCACACCAGAGCTCGTGTCCATAAACGCTTAAGTGTTACTGAATCCTTCCCAAGATCATCTA
>NC_059301.1:30141411-30166411 GCF_017591435.1 Portunus trituberculatus
GAGAGAGAGAGAGAGAGAGAGAGAGAGAGAGAGAGAGAGAGAGAGAGAGAGAGAGAGAGAGAGAGAGAGAGAGAGAGAGAATAAATAACAATATACGATTTATTAGAATTTCAGTACATATATGCTGAATATATACATGGGGGTGGACGGCGGGGAGGCTCAAGAATAGTACACTATGTTAATGGTTTATGGCTCGCACCATGGTGGGTATTGCACTGTGGTGGTATCGGTCCGTGCGTGGTGCCCTCAAGGACATGATCTTATTGTGAAATCTTGTGGCACGGATCGGGCGAGGTGCGTCAGGGGGGAGCAGGTGACGTAGGCCCTTCCCAAGTTTCTCCAGGGCTTCTCGGTGTCTAGCAGATAGCTTGGGCAGACTCACGGTGGTGAGGCGTCGTCATAGTTGGTTAGGCAGGACCGAGGATGGCCCTGCAAGCCCTCTTTTCCACGTTCTCCAGCTGCTGTTGTTGAGTGGAGCTGAGAGAGAAGGACCATGCTGGGGAGGCATACATGCGTCTGGGGAGGATGAAGGTGAAGTACACTCCTCTCAGCTCGTCTGCCGGCCTCCCCAAGGACTTGAGCCGATGACTTTATTGTGGTGATAACATGTTGCTTCTAGGTCAGCTGGTCATCCACCGTGACACCGAGAAGCTTAGCCAGCTGGACCACTTGCAGGCGATGAGGATCCACAAAGAGTCTGGGAGGGAGGCACTGCTGCTAAGGAGGTACGTAAGTACAGATGTGTATCACCATATTCATGCTGCAGTTGATCGTCATCCTACTCTCCTCACTCCAAGCCTGTAGCTGCTCCAGTATTGCTTGGAGTGCCGAGTAGTCTGGGTCTCTATTGTCGATTGGCACATCCAAGTTGCAGTCATCCACGTATTTCCAGCGATAAGGGTGTTGGTGAGAGTGTCATTAATCAGTAATGGGAAACACAGTGGACTCATCTTGGTGCCCTGGAGGACTCCGCATGTCACCTTTTGGAAAGAGGACATGGAGCCTTGATAACGGACAACTTGTCGCCTCTCGGTGAGGAAGTCGGCAAGCCAGGTTATCAGGTGGGGGGGGGACGACCCAGACTGATGTTCTTGTTTATGACAACAGTGTGATCTACAAGATCAAAAGCTTTCCTGAAGTTTACTAAAGCAACAGCAAGAGAAGTGTTTCGTTTGTCCAGGTGACTTTGAATGAATTCAAGGAAGCTGATTAGGTAGTGAGATATGGAGGTAGCTCTGATGTTGCCAAAACTGTTGGATGTCTAAAGAATTACTAATTTTGTTTTACGCCCAGTCGAACACAAAATCTTCATAAATGAGGCTAGAGATGGGTGTGATAGCGACTTGCCTGAGGTCCTTGAGTGACAGTTGACTGAGAGTTTTAGGAATGGGTGTAACAAACAATGTTTTCCAATCCACGGGGCATGAATGCATTTATTATTGAACAAAGAGGAGTAGCTAATTTTGGGGCAAATTCTTTATAGATTTTAATGGGAAGTTCAGTAGGAGTGGTGGATCGATGTTTAAGATTTAGTATATTCCTGAATACATCCACCACCTGTGCGGTGGGAGGAGGGGAGGGAGCAGAGAGGTAGGACGGGTGAGGAATGGAGTTGGGGAAGGAAAAGTTTGTATGTGTGTGTGTGTATGTGTGTGTGTGTGTGTGTGTGTGTGTGTGTGTGTGTGTGTGTGTGTGTGTGTGTAATTCACCTCTGTCGTCTGCTGGTCACCCAGCCAGTCTTCCTCATTACGGAGCGAGCTCAGAGCTCACAGACCGATCTTCGGGTAGGACTGAGACCACAACACACTCCACACACCGGGAAAGCGAAGCCACAACCCTTCGAGTTACATCCCGTACTTATTTACTGCTAGGTGAACAGGGGCCACACATTAAGAGGCTTGCCCATTTGCCTCGCCGCTTACCGGGACTCGAACCCCGACCCTCTCGATTGTGAGTCGAGCGTGCTAACCACTACACTACGCGGTGTGTGTGTGTGATTCACTGTTTGATCTGCTGCAGTCTCTGACGAGACAGCCAGACGTTACCCTACGGAACGAGCTCAGAGCTCATTGTTTCCGATCTTCGGATAGGCCTGAGACCAGGCACACACCACACACCGGGACAATAAGGTCACAACTCCTCGATTTACATCCCGTACCTACTCACTGCTAGGTGAACAGGGGCTACACGTGAAAGGAGACACACCCAAATATCTCCACCCGGCCGGGGAATCGAACCCCGATCATCTGGCTTGTGAAACCAGCGCTCTAACCACTGAGCTACCGGGCCGTGTGTGTGTGTGTGTGTGTGTGTGTGTGTGTGTGTGTGTGTGTGTGTGTGTGTGTGTGTGTGTGTGTGCGTGAGTTTTATGTGTCTACGTGCGTGTGTGCGTGCGTGCGTGCATGCATGTGTACATTTACCTAAGTCATAGGTGTATCTGAACACAGCAACGTTACATAAAAGACAACAGAAATTAAGCCGAGTCTCAAGGCCGCGACCTGAAAGGAAAGTTTCCAAGTAGCAATCACCCGCCAGAAGCGAAGGTAACAGCACATCACCAGGAAATGGACACGCGGAGATCACTACTTGAGATGAAAAATAATAAGATATTGCTCTTTTTCCCTCCTTGCCAAAGTTAATTAAAAGGTAAGCAGTTACGGAAGGCTTGAAAAGAGCTTGAAGGGAAGGAGAGTATATATTGTGGCTGCGTGAAGACTGTTCCTTACTTTAAAAGAGAGACAATCAGGATATTTTCTTTTATTATTGAGTGCACGAGAATAATGTATAGATAATAATATCTATATTCATTACCATTTCGTTTTAGGTGATATTTAAAAAGTAAACTCTTTACATAAGCATTTTTTCTTTTGTTTACGTTTTGAAATTCTAAAGCTAAAAAGATTATTTTGTAATAGAAATCTTTGTATTTAATTTTATAAAGATTTTAATCAATAATACAGATAGCTTAAAAGAGAGACATTTTGCACATGTTAAATATTCTTTTGAGATCATATTGATGGTTTAAAGATACAATTCAACTTTGTAATCATTTCACATAATTCTTTTATTCAGCCAAGGAACTTAGTAGTGCGTTGGTGTTTTCAATGAGTCTCGTGTCTTTTAGATATGATAGGCTGTTGTGTAATTATCCGGACAAGAAGAGGTAAAGAAAATAAGTTTATATCAAACTTTTCAATAAATCAGCGATCTAAGATACATAATTCCCACTATAATTTCATCGCTTATTTATTAACAATTAACAGTTCGATCTCTGATGTACCACTGACTCACAAACAATAATACCTTTACCATTCACTCATAAATTATAACAAAATAAACATGAACAACAACACGTCAGATATTGAGAAAAAAAAATCAATCCCCATCATGATATATAAGCGGACTGTTATTGAAAAAGCAGAATGTATCAACCGTGATGGTCACCAACACGCTGGCGGCGATGCAAGGCAAGGCGACGCGAGGCGAGGCGAGGCGAAGGGAAGCAAGGCAAGGGAAGGCGAGGCGAGCTGTTCGTCCCTAGGCAGCAAAGGCGAAGGTCAGTCAGTGGAGGAAAAAAGAGAAGTGTAGCACAACAGAAAAGAAAATACGCACATTCGTACGTGATTCTTACACTGCCATTGGCTGGCTCAACATCCTGCTGTAGGCAACACACACACACACACACACATCGCCCGGTAGCTCAGTGGTTAGAGCGCTGGCTTCACAAGCCAGAGGACCGGAGTTCGATTCCCCGGCCGGGTGGAGATATTTGGGTGTGTCTCCTTTCACGTGTAGCCCCTGTTCACCTAGCAGTGAGTAGGTACGGGATGTAAATCGAGGAGTTGTGACCTTGTTGTCCCGGTGTGTAGTGTGTGCCTGGTCTCAGGCCTATCCGAAGATCGGAAACAATGAGCTCTGAGCTCGTTCCGTAGGGTAACGTCTGGTTGTCTCGTCAGAGACTGCAGCAGATCAAACAGTGAAATACACACACACTAACACAATATCACACACACACACACACACACACACAAATGCACAACAACAAACAACATCAATAACAACAACAACAACAACACTACACGACGCCATCCAAGAAATGTACCCTGAACACGCACTCCCACGAAAAAACCTACCAATAAATCATTCACTTATGACTTCTGCCTTGTTGCAGCCTGGACAGGTTCAGTAAACATAAGCAGGTGGAGTTACCTGATCCCAAAGACTGGATTTCGAAACACACACAAAGGAGATTATACCAGTTTTTTTTTTTTTCATTATCACTTGGTGATTATTTTCGTCTAAAATTGGTGAATGTGCTGATTATACATCTGGAGTTTCCTGCGGCCTGAAACTCTTCCCCCATGACTGAGTTTCCGATCAGTATAAGGTTTCTTCCCTCAAAGATTTCCCTCAGAAGTTCCGACCTTGACAGATTCTGTCTAGCCTGCTGGGTGATGACGATGGACTTGAGAGGAAGGAACACTCGAACTTGCCATTGATCTGCAGGTTAAACTGCGGCTTCGAATCTCATACATCGTAACTCCGGGACCCGCGTCTCTGTAGTACTCTGCCATCGAACGAAAAGTTGGGAGTTCGATCTCGGAAAGAGGAAGCACTCTCTCTCGTAACCCTCGTGGTTGTATATGGTCTTCGCTATCTCGCTTAGGGGAGGTTTCAATAATTTTTTTTTGTGTGTGTGTAATATAATGGCCAGTGGTTGGAAGGTATTGTTCCATATTGTTTCCTTGAGACCTTACATCACGTCCTTTGGTGGATTTAATACACACCATTAGCTGCTACATAAAGAAAAACCCATTCCTTTCTGTAGCCATAAGAATTCTCCTTTTGTTACTAGTATATTGAAAATGCATACATATCTTTATTGAAGTCTTCTGAGTGAATTGAAATTTAATTGGAACAAAAGAATGGAGTGAAAACACGACGGGAGTGGATGGTGTTGCTGCTGGGACTATATACATAGAAAGACAAATGAAAGGATAATTGACGCAATAAGGGAGTTCATGGAAAGAATGTTGTATGCTATGTGTTGGATGTGAAACTATCACTGTGGACGAGACTGTTCCTTTCCTTTATTTTTTTTTCTTCTTCTGTAGGAGATGCAGTTCTAGGTAAAGACAGGAACAACCCGGAGTCACCTGTGGCGTCACGATCAATCCATTCATTCATTCATTCAAAAAAGACACACACACAGTCTTTCACGAAATGGTAAGATGAAAAAATTGGTGAAAACGTCCTGTCGTAAACGTCTAGTAGTAAAGGACAGAGCTAGATAGAAATATCTATCGGAAAGGCCACTGCAGGTGAATGAGTGTGATTAATGAAGGACCTGCTTTACACGTGACATATAGAGGGAGGTAATTAACTCGCTGCGACATTCAAAAGAGTGATGCTACTTTTTATTCTACATCAGAGAGAGAGAGAGAGAGAGAGAGAGAGAGAGAGAGAGAGAGAGAGAGAGAGAGAGAGAGAGAGAGAGAGAGAGAGAATTAAGGAACATAATTCAATATATTACTTCAAAGGAAAAGAAAAAAACTACATCTTTTTTTTGTTTATACTTACTGACAAGAGTAATAAGAACAAATGAGGAACGAAAATTAATCAAAAACTAGTAAGCCTTCAGAGAGAGAGAGAGAGAGAGAGAGAGAGAGAGAGAGAGAGAGAGAGCATAGCATCATTACCACCGCGAACCTCTTCTCTCCCGGCGTCCGATGACCGGCGATCAAAGAAATGGGAGGAAAACAAGCGTTTCCAGCAAGATTTCTCGGCCGTAAAACGTGCAAACTTACATGATTTCCATCTATAAGGGAAGGTACTAAAGTGGAGAATAGGAAGCAAGGGAGAAAATACTGAACGTGAAGGCAGCCAAAGAAGGAAATATGAAGTGAAGGAGGAGGAGAAGGAATACAAAAGATACCAAGGAAAACAAAAGAAAATCATAACAGCAACACACCCTAAGGCCCTTATTAAGCTGTTTGGGTAATTAATTCACTCTACTAGTGAGAGAGAATAGGAACAGGAGGAGGAGGAGGAGGAGGAGGAGGAGGAGGAGGAGGAGGAGGAGAAAGAAGAAGAGGAGGAGGAGAAAGACGATGACGACAATAACAAGAACAAAAATAAATACATGAAAAAAGAACAAGCACCAGAACAAGAATACCAAGAATAAGGAAACTATCAACAACAACAGCAACAACAACAACAACAGCAACAACAACAACAACAACAACAACAACAACATAACATCAATAACAACATGGTAATGGAAGAGGAATAAAGAGATAATCAGAATAAAGTTTAAGAATTTGAAGGAATGAAGGCAAAACAAGAAAACACAAAGCATAAAGAAAGAATGGAAGAAGAAAAGGAAGAGGAAAAAATCAAAGAGAAAGGAAAAAATAGGACTAAAGTGAATCACTAGTAATGCGACGGAGACAAAAATGAAAGAAGAAAAGAAGGAAAGGCAGAGAATGGAACTGAAGGTAGACAAGGAAAATGGAGAGAAAAAAAAAGAAAGTAAGGAATGATGTGAAAGATTAAAGCAAAAAAGATGAAAAGATTGAGAAAAATACAAAACAAAAATAAAAATGAAAATCAGGACAGGAAAACAAAAGACAAATAAGGAAAGGAAATACAAAAAGGAGAAAAGGAAAGAGAAATAAAAGAATGATGAAAGTGGAAGATATCAAGGAGAAAATTTTGTGTTCGTATGTATATGTAAAACAAAGCTTGAATTAGAGAGAGACAGAGAAAAACAGTAATCGGAAAAAGGAAAAGAAGAGAATGGAAGGGAAGAAAATAAAACGGAAGGGGAATAATTGAAAACGGGAAACAAGGAAGGGGAAGGGAGAGTTGCATATACAGAAAATGTGAGAAAGGGGGAAGAACATGCAAAACACGCAATGTTTGGGAAAAGTAAAAAGAAACTATCACGATACCATGGAAGATCCAAAAGAATAACATTGTCAACATACATACTATTGTAATATTCATAGTCCTGTCAATACATAACAATAGTTGGGAGCACGGAGGATGGGGTGGGGAGATGACAGAAACAAAAGAATTAAAGGGAAGAAATAATCGTGTGTGTGTGTGTGTGTGTGTGTGTGTGTGTGTGTGTGTGTGTGTGTGTGTGTGCCACCTATGCACCTTTATGATGAGTCACATTCATTGGCAGAACATAAATACAGTGTAGTCATTTTTCCACAATATTGTGCACATATTTACCTTTTTTTCTGATTTATGACCAACTCTTGAATTAACACCGCATGAACACATTCTTCTATTTGGTCGCACGTCGCTGTACCAATTACCAAATAAAAAACATACCGAAATAAATACTTTTGTATCACTATTGATATTACCAATAACACCACCACCATCACTATCACCATCACCAATATTACTATAACTACTGCTATTATTGCTGGTGCTAGTTTTATAACCGTGACCACCATAATCATTACTACTACTACTAATACTAATACTAATATTAGTACTAATACTAATACTACTGTTATTACAACTAGTATTGCTATTGTCATCAACAATAACACTCCTACTCCTCCTCCTCCTCTTCTTCTTCTTCTTCCTCCTCCTCCTCCTCCTCCTCCTCCTCCTCCTCCTCCTCCTCCTTCTCCTCTTCCTCCTCCTCCTCCTCCTCTTCCTCTTCCTCTTACCATAATTCGTACCGCGGTCACTGTCTCAGCCTTTCGAGTCATTAAGTCAGAAGGAACACTGGCCAGCTGCTCTATATACCGTCCAGCACAAGCGCTTCAAATTCTTCCAGTTTACTCTTTACAAATGCAACTCAGTGGACCTTCATGATTGCATACCCTATAGATCAAAGACTCTTAAATCAAAGACAAACCTTTCGTGGCCGCAAAGAAAAATTTCCCCTCAGAGCAACATTAATGTAAAGGTCAAAACATTCTTCACATGGAGGACAATTCATCTACCTTTCGGTGGGGAGTCTAAAGAAGTGGTGACTGTCCCGTGGAGTCATATTTGTCTTGTTTAGATGGTATTGTATTTGTGACTTGATGTTTGAAATTATGAATGACATCGTTTCTGTTTAGAATACAATCTATCGCCATGCTCTTCAGGATACAAACTATTTTCATGCAATTTCAAATCATAATTTTGTGTCACGTTGTACAAAATTAGTTCTCTGTCATGAATTTTTTCTCTTTTTTTTAATAGTCATAGTCCCATTTCATTTTGCTCGTCTCATCCCGTTTGAATATAGATTTTCTTGCCATCATATTTATGGTTACAATATCTAGTCATGATGTTCAGAATTATAAATCCCGTTTCATCTTGTTTAAAAGTATAATTTCGTGTTATACTGTTCATACATCTTCTCTGGAATGATTCCTCTCACATACGTATCCCAAGTCCCTTACTGTGTCATCCAGACGGAGCATGCTGTTGTGAATACCATACGGTCACATGCATAAATGAAGACCACCAGGTGTGTGAGTGCGACTGACTGACCTTCCATGGCAGTGGCCAGCCCAGACAAGAGACACCATGTCCTAAGCTTTTTTTCTAAAAAGAGACACCATGTCCTAAGTTTTTTTTCTAAAAAGAGACACCATGTCCTAAGTTTTTTTCTCTCTCTCTCTCTCTCTCTCTCTCTCTCTCTCTCTCTCTCTCTCTCTCTCTCTCTCTCTCTCTCTCTCTCTCTCTCTCTCTCTCTCTCTCTCTCTCTCTCTCTCTCTCTCTCTCTCTCTCTCTCTCTCTCTCTCTCTCTCTCTCTCTCTCTCTCTCTCTCTCTCTCTCTCTCTCTCTCTCTCTTCTTTGCTGGACTCCCGCCCCGTGACCCGTGCGGTTAGCCAGCTGGTTGCATCCGCTTCCCGTGCTATTTACATTTTTATCTGCGTTTGTCCTCCGGGAGTTGCGTCATTAGGGGGAGCTTGTCATGTCTGAGTCTCGTGATTATGTTTTGCGGGATTTTTAGCCAACTTAGTGAAAATGAATTCATATTAGTAGTTGTAACGCTACTACTACTGCTATTACTACTGTTGCAACTACTACTAATCCTACTACTACTACTACTACTACTACTACTACTACTACTGCTGCTGCTAGTACTTCAACTACTACTATTACCTCCTTCTTCTCCTCCTCCTCCTCCTACTACTACTACTAATAATAATAATAATAACAATAATAATACCATTAATACTTCTACCACCATCACCACTACTATTACTACTGCTACTTCTGCTTATGCTGCTACTACTACTATATCATGGCTGGTAGCTACATCATCATTATTAATAGTTGAAGTAATAGTAGTATTGTAGTAGTAGTAGTAGTAGTAGTAGTAGTAGTAGTAGTAGTAGTAGTAGTAGCAGCAGCAGCAGTAGTAGTAGTAGTAGTAGTAGTAGTAGTAGTAGTAGTAGTAGTAGTTGTTGTAGTAGTAGTGGTCACAACGGTGATGGAAGGGGTGTGGGTGAGGGAGATGGTGGCGGAAAGGTGATAATGGCAGAATTAAAAATAGTAGTAATCTTGAAACTATAAACACCAGCACACATATGAATAACATTTTAGATTCATGGACGACACTTTTTAGCAACCACCACCACCACCACCACCACCACCACCACCCCATCACCACAACCATCACCTACAGCATCCGTGACTTTGATCTGACCGATAGAACCAAGCAGGGACTTCCAAATATGTGGTAATCTCGGTATTCTCTTTGTTAATCTCCTTGGCTGGTCCGTTTTTCCCACACCGTCATCTCCTCTTCCTTCAACTCATCGCATATTGATTGTTTCATTATCATTCTCTCCTCATTCTCCTTCCCTTCGGCCAGTTATTTTTTTTATACATATTTTTTTTTACATTGTCTTCCTCCTTCACTTCCTTTATCATAGCGTCCTCGTCGTCGTCATTTTCTTCCTCCTTCTCCAGCTCCTCTTCCTCCTGTTCCTGCTCCTCCTTCCACTCCTGCCTCTCCTTATATTTTCCTCACGCCTTCATCTCCCCTTTTCTCCTTACTCTTCCTGTCTCGCTCGTTAATTCAATTATTTATAAGGCTTCACCATTTCCCCCACCCTCTCTCTCTCTCTCTCTCTCTCTCTCTCTCTCTCTCTCTCTCTCTCTCTCTCTCTCTCTCTCTCTCTCTCTCTCTCTCTCTCTCTCTCTCTCTCTCTCTCTCTCTCTCTCTCTCTCTCTCTCTCTCTCTGGTTCTCAACTCAAGAAGAAAATTAACACATACACCACCTACTGCTTTACTGCATATTATGAACATAACTTATGAATAATACTAAATGAGTCTGTGGAGGAAGGTTAACAGAATTACGACAAAGATCTGGATTCCGAGAAGCTGAATATTTCAACAGCAAACTCCAGTTGTTTTGTTGCCCCCAGTGTGTGTGTGGGGGAGGTGGGGTGGAGGCTGCTATCTGTCCCTCTCTCTCTCTCCCTCTGTGTGTGTGTGTGTGTGTGTGTGTGTGTGTGTGTGTGTGTGTGTGTGTGTGTGTGTGTGTGTGTGTTTGTGTTCACCACGGTCGTCTGCTGGTCACCCAGCCAGTCTTTCCCCTACGGAGAGAGCTCAGAGCTCGTAGTGACCGATCACCAGGTAGGACTGAGACCACACCACACTCCACACACCGGGAAAGCAAGGCCACAACACAACCTCTCGAGTTACATCCCGTATCTATTTACTGCTAGGTGAACAGGGGCCACACATTAAGAGGCTTGCCCATTTGCCTCGCCGCTTTCCGGGACACGAACCCGGATCCTCTCGATTGTGAGTCGAGCATGCTAACCACTACACCACGCGGTGTGTGTGTGTCTGTGTGTGTGTGTAATTCACTGTTTGATCTGCTGCAGTCTCTGACGAGACAGCCAGACGTTACCCTACGGAACGAGCTCAGAGCTCATTATGTCCGATCTTCGGATAGGCCTGAGACCAGGCACACACCACACACCGGGACAACAAGGTCACAACTTCTCGATTTACATCCCGTACCTACTCACTGCTAGGTGAACAGAGGCTACACGTGAAAGGAGACACACCCAAATATCTCCACCCGGCCGGGTGGAGAGAGAGAGAGAGAGAGAGAGAGAGAGAGAGAGAGAGAGAGAGAGAGAGAGAGAGAGAGAGAGAGAGAGAGAGAGAGAGAGAGAGAGAGAGAGAGAGAGAGAGAGAGAGAGAGAGAGAGAGAGAGAGAGAGAGAGAGAGAGAGAGAGAGAGAGAGAGAGAGAGAGAGAGAGAGAGAGAGAGAGAGAGAGAGAGAGAGAGAGAGAGAGGAGAGAGAGAGAGAGAGAGAGAGAGAGAGAGAGAGAGAGAGAGAGAGAGAGAGAGAGAGAGAGAGAGAGAGAGAGAGAGAGAGAGAGAGAGAGAGAGAGAGAGAGAGAGAGAGAGAGAGAGAGAGAGAGAGAGAGAGAGAGAGAGAGAGAGAGAGAGAGAGAGAGAGAGAGAGAGAGAGAGAGAGAGAGAGAGAGAGAGAGAGAGAGAGAGAGAGAGAGAGAGAGAGAGAGAGAGAGAGAGAGAGAGAGAGAGAGAGAGAGAGAGAGAGAGAGAGAGAGAGAGAGAGAGAGAGAGAGAGAGAGAGAGAGAGAGAGAGAGAGAGAGAGAGAGAGAGAGAGAGAGAGAGAGAGAGAGAGAGAGAGAGAGAGAGAGAGAGAGAGAGAGAGAGAGAGAGAGAGAGAGAGAGAGAGAGAGAGAGAGAGAGAGAGAGAGAGAGAGAGAGAGAGAGAGAGAGAGAGAGAGAGAGAGAGAGAGAGAGAGAGAGAGAGAGAGAGAGAGAGAGAGAGAGAGAGAGAGAGAGAGAGAGAGAGAGAGAGAGAGAGAGAGAGAGAGAGAGAGAGAGAGAGAGAGAGAGAGAGAGAGAGAGAGAGAGAGAGAGAGAGAGAGAGAGAGAGAGAGAGAGAGAGAGAGAGAGAGAGAGAGAGAGAGAGAGAGAGAGAGAGAGAGAGAGAGAGAGAGAGAGAGAGAGAGAGAGAGAGAAAGCCTCACAGGATCTCCGCTCTCAGAAGGATCGCCAGTTTCCTCGACAGGAAGGGGAGACTGCTGCTGTACAAGGCACAGGTGCGGCCCCACCTTGAATACGCAGCTCTCTCCTGGATGTCCTGTGCCGCCACACACAGAAGGAGACTGGACAGCATCCAACGCCGCGCCATACGGCTAGTAGATGCTGCACTACCACCTCACCCAGAGCCTGAGCGTCCCCTTGATTCACTGGAACACCGCAGAGACGTGGCGGCGATCGTAGTGTTCCATAAGGCACAGGTGCAAAGAGTGCCACATCTGGCAGGGCTGCGTCATCCTCTAAGAGTCACCGCACGGAGCACGAGAACGGTGCTCAATGGTGGTGACGCCGTAGAGGTGCCGCGATCCCACGGGTGTCAGCATCAACGCACCTTCGCAGGACGCGTCTCCAGGATGTGGAACTTGTTCACGGCCGCGGTGCCTCACGTCCAGGAGATGAACACTCACAGTGTCAAACTGATGGCACATAAGTGGAGACAGACACTGCCAACTCCTCTGACACTCTTTGTGACGTGACACTCAGTGTAGTGCAGTGCGTGAATAGTGCTAGTGAAGTGAAACGAATAGTGCTCCATTTACATGCTGACCATCTTATATTATCTATTTTTAAGTCTTGTAAATATTGTAGAGAAATAGATTGTAGTACCCTTAGAATAGGTAGCACACGACAGTGCGCCTTTGGGTACATGTTCCTTTGTATTAAGTTTTGTTTAAATAAAAAAAAAAAAAAAAAAAAGAGAGAGAGAGAGAGAGAGAGAGAGAGAGAGAGAGAGAGAGAGCCGTGGTACAGTGGAACCGTGTATGCTTTGGGTCCGAGGGGTCTCCAAGCGCACGGGTTCGAATCCAGTCCACGGTTCGAGTGTAGGTTGGGCTTCCTCACTCGGGGCAACGGTTTCCTTGCGTGTGGGCTTTGAGATAGGAGGTACCCCAAAAAGTATCCCCTTTAGCCCATAAATTCCCGTGAAAAGCCCACATGGTATAAATAAAAAAAGAGAGAGAGAGAGAGAGAGAGAAAGAGAGAGAGAGAGTACGGGTGATACTGCACATATTACTTTATCTAAGGAACATTGCGTAAATTTCCTTTGTTTAAATGGACGTAGGTGTGGATGTAATGGAACAGAAAGTGGATCAGTGGGGAGTAATTGAATACTTACGTTATCTAAAGAAAACTTTTTGTGTGTGTGTGTGTATATGAGTGTGTGTGTCAATGTAGCTGTGGGATTAAATGTGGATGGGTGAGGAGATTGGAGGTGAAGTTTAGCTAGAGAACACTAGAATTACTTTATTTATGTAGATGTAGACGTGGCTACAAAAAGCACATATGTGTCTGAGCAGGCAGAGGCAAGGCTGCACAATCTAGTCAGGCCAAGGACCATTAAAACCGCTTTGTTTGCACACCTCTAGGCGTGAATGCAAATGTAGAATATGTGTAAAGGCAGAGACGAGCGAGACATTGCAATAACTGCACCCGCCCAGATACAGCCATAATAACATCTCCCTGGCAACGCCCGCCCTGCATGGCTTTTCGGGTCTTAGGTAGCAGCGGGACAGTCACAATGAGAGGAGGACCTGAGCCGTATCACAGAGGCTTTCCTTAAGACATCCTGGCGCGGCGGCTTCAGTGACGTGGTGCTAAGGCATCTTCCCCCTGTTGGTTTATCCTCGTGCTTGTTAACAGCATCACCGATTCTCCTCTGTGTTGCTGCTGCTCCCCGTGAGTGTTGCAAATTCTATACCACACTTTCAGCCTTTACGCGGAAGCTGAGAATTTCAAGCGGATTTCCTGACCAACATTCGCCTCCCCATGTACACGTGACGCCTGTGAATATGTTCGCTTCATTTTCTAACCACCGAAATGTTGGTAGTAGTTCTTTATTGTTTGAGAGAGAGAGAGAGAGAGAGAGAGAGAGAGCTTAATAGATGTTTCCTTGGTAGCAGAAGGGAAAATATTCTCCTTCCATGCACCCGTGACACGTTCAGATCGATACCGCTGCATGTGCCTCGCAAAAACTCTGGTAATAGAAGAGGACGTAATACGTTATCAGGAGCAACAGCTGTCATGTGTATATTTCGAGATGACAAAAGTTTCCTCCACAAAAGTCACTATTCCCCTTCGTGCATAAAACAAGATGCAATGGATGTTTTATATGCAGAAGAATTTTGCACAACACCAGAGGAATATAAAGAGAGATCCTTTTTCTCCTCGATCTTGCTCACAGAGGAAGAGTGCCAAACAAATAACACCTTGAGGATCCCATGTTCCTTATATTACTACTGGTGCTGTATGGAGATAAAAAAAAAAAAAAAAAAAAAAGGTATAGCAAGTGACCAAATGTATTACAATTTTTTTACTCAGTGCTGAAGTAATACGCACTTCTTGAATTTCAACATAAGTTTCAAGAATAAGTAATCAAAGCAGATGACCTATAAAGCAATAAAAAGCAAAAGTAAATGAGGTAAGAAAGAAACACCTCTCTATTTCTTTTCCTATGGAGTTTTATCTCGGCTACTCCCTTGATGTGAGATCTCAAGTTGGTGTGGATAGACAATCATTTCTGAATACATGAGATCTAATAAGTCTTTGTTTTACCCTCATATGAATAATCTATCATATATACCATTCCTATTCTTACTCTTTTCTCCTAGCGCTTAGTGTCATTTTTCAAGTTCCATTTGTCGTAAGCAGACTTGCAGACGCGTTCACTGCAGGCAAGGAGGCGTGACTATTTCTTTGTGCGAGCTTGCGTCTTTATGTGTCTTCCATTTCCTGTCTTCCTCCTCACTAGTCGCTCGGAAAGGCCGACTAAATATATACTCAGCTGCTAAGCTAGAAAATGGAAATGCTCTCTCTCTCTCTCTCTCTCTCTCTCTCTCTCTCTCTCTCTCTCTCTCTCTCTCTCTCTCTCTCTCTCTCTCTCTCTCTCTCTCTCTCTCTCTCTCTCTCTCTCTCTCTCTCTCTAACTAACCCCATACACAAAGGTGACGAACAGTGGAATGTCACGACCTCTGAAAGAAACATAAAAAAATAGAAAACAGGATAGAACATCGTATTCCGAATCAAAATAATCCACAAATACACGGACAGAGAATCACTTTTTTTTTTGGTCAAACTTTCACAACTTTCAACTGGTCTGTTTATTCCACCAATGACTTACTTCTTTGTGTAGCAACCAGAGGAACATCAAGAGGAGATATAACACGAGGGAATACGGAATGACGTGCGGCAACAAGAATAGAAAAAAAAAAAGATATGAGCCCGTAGATGTATGTAAAATTAAATTAATCAAATGAAGTTTATATCTCTTACCTCGTTTCTCTCAACCCACAAGTGTATCTTAGAACATTAAGGACGCACAATGATCATGCAACATATGATGATAATCTGAAACACTTCTAGCCTCACCTCTACTTCTCTGAATAAATGCTAATTGACGTGACGCAGATTTTTAAAGGGATTTTATTATACTTTCACCGATATATTAACAAGATTTCTACATAGTTACAAGGTGAAACATATATGAGAACCCTGCCAGTCATCTCTGAGGCTTCTGCAAACAATTATTGGGAGAAAATAGGACATAGAAACACTATCGACACTTAAAACCCACAAACCTTGACTGTCAATGAATCTATCCGTTGTTGAACTTTTTTTTCTTCCTCCTCTCTTTCTCTCTTCCCTTTCTCTCACGTATCTCTCCCCTCTCTTTTAATTTCTTTTCCCTCTTCCGTCAATAGCACAGTCATAACCTTCCTCTTCTTCCTCCTCCTCCTTCTACTTTTCTTCCTACAGTTCCTCTTCTTCAGTCTCTTATCTTTATCACCCGCCAAAAAGAAGGTGATTCATCTGGGGAAGTTTTTTGATAGTCCCCACTTATTGCATTTTGTGATTTACCGGCAGGCTGCTTTGCTCCTCCCGCTCCACCCTTTGGAGTTATTGGGAGTTGAACACGGCACGATGATACCCGGTGATAGGAGTGAAAGTATTGATATCGGGAGGAAATTATTAGTGTAAATGCTAGAAGTAGTAGTAGTAGTAGTAGTAGTAGTAGTAGTAGTAGTAGTAGTAGTAGTAGTAGTAGTAGTAGTAGTAGTAGTAGTAGTGGTAGTAGTTGTAGTAGTAGTAGTAGTAGTAGAAAAGAGGTGGAAGACAAGGAAAGAAGGAAAAAAGAAAAGAAGAAAAAAGAAAAGAAAAGAAAGAATAAGTAGAAGTCAATACTACGGAGAGATGAGAAGTACTTAAATACTTAAACTCACACACAAACACACACACACACACACACACACACACACACACACACACACACACACACACACACACACACACACACACACACACACACACACACACACACACATACACATTCGAAAGACGGAAGGGGATCGGCAGATTGATGATTTTTTCTTTCTTTCTTTCTTATCTTGCTTTCTTTTCTTCATTTTCTTCTTTCCATTAACGGTGACTCAGCGAAGAACTCTTTTGCTCAGCCAGCAGACAGCAGCGAGACGATGGCGAGGCGCCACACATTCCTCCCTCTTTATAAGGTTCCTTCGACGAGTCATGAATAAGTATTTTCTTTTGTATTTTTCTTGGGTAAAGAAGGTTTCTATGTGTAGCTTTTTGACAGATATGTCTTTCGATGGTACGTGATAGTGATGTGATGTTCATGAGATATTTAAAGTCATTCCGTTAATTGATATGTTAGTGAATTAATCAGTTAATCAATTAGTTTCTTCATAACTACATAGAAAAAAAGAAACACATATACAGGGATCACTAATGAAGAGCAATACATCACCATATCATACACATCGCCGGACAAGATTTTAATCAATTGGCTGTTAAGAGAGCGTGAGTCTATTAGTACATCTGATAAACCCCACAGGATCCTACTGAACAAAAACAAAACTATAGGCATTAAACGATTTGAACATATCCAAAATCCGTTTTTCGGCCAGTGGTTCATGTATGTCGAAATTGTATACACTTCACAGTATCAGTCTGGACATGCTTCCGGACTGTCCAAGAACCATTGTTGATTGACATTTCCTTCTTCGGTGTTGTTACCTTTGAATAAAAATAAACACTAAGCCCTAAGACTTAAACCAGTTTATTTTGGGTCTGACCTATTTAGGTTTTGCTTTGTTATTCATGCGTGCTTTCGCACGAATTTCGTGCTTTTTATCGAGTGTATTTTAGTTTATTCTTCGTGTCTATTATGTCTGCTTCTCCTAAATGTAAAAAAAATAAAAACATAATACTATCATCCATTTCATTTACAATCATAACCGAACAGAAATAGAACCGGAGCGGCACAGCCAACCGCTACACACACTGCATTATATCGAACACATCACGGCGGCTGGCAGAGAATGGACGCTGGGAAAATATACAGCAGCTCTTCTTCCTCCTCTTCCTCATCCTGCTCCTCCTGCTCCTCCTCCTCCTTAGCCTTCCGCGTTTCCGACACATTCCACAACATTTAATGACGCTCGGGATATAGATAGGTAGGCAGGTAAGTGGCTGGCTGGCTGGTTAGACTGGTGGCTAAGTGGTTAGGAAGGTGGGTTGCTGATTAGGGAGGTAGCTGTCTAGAAACGTGGGTGTTAAGTAGGTAGGTGGGCAAGTGGGTTCCTTCATCCTTCCCTTGCTAGGAGACTCACCGACAAACACGTTAAAGGAGAGAGAGTTATTGCTTTAACATTAAGCCGGATGGGGCGTTCAGGTAAGGTTGCTTCGTTTACGGGAGGCTCAAAATGATCGTTTCTTTTTTAATCCCTTTGAATTTCTCCCTTCCCGTTATAAAACCTTCCGCCGCCACCGTCATCGCCGCCATTGCTATCACTATTCGTAACTACCACCATGTTTTCCTTCCTTCCTTCCTTCCTTCCTTCCTTCCTAGCTCCCTTTCCCATTTCCTTTCTTCCATCTCTTTCTCGTCTTTCTCACCTTCTTCCGAATCTTTTCCCTAAACCATCAACACTTCGCGGAGTTTCTTCACGTCTCCTTCTTATGATCATTCCCATTCCCTCAGCCGCCTTGAAATCCTCTTCCCGCGGGGTAGTAAAGACACGCTCTCTCTCTCTCTCTCTCTCTCTCTCTCTCTCTCTCTCTCTCTCTCTCTCTCTCTCTCTCTCTCTCTCTCTCTCTCTACATCTCTCTCTCTCTCTCTCTCTCTCTCTCTCTCTCTCTCTCTCTCTCTCTCTCTCTCTCTCTCTCTCTCTCTCTCTCTCTCTCTCTCTCTCTCTCTCTCTCTCTCTCTCTCTCTCTCTCTCTCTCTCTCTCTCTCCTCATGCAATCTAAACATGAATTTGTCATAATTTAATACAATTCCACTAACTTAGTTTTGTCCTGGTTACCTCCAATCAATGCACACATAATCAGATTACCCTATATTGTAATCAAGGAATGTACGTAGTAAGAGCAGTACCCAGTTGACGAATGAGTAGGACTTAATAACGCGTACTACAATGATGAGGACAGGAGGAGACAAAGAGGGCTGAGTAGAGGCAAGGCAGGTGAAACGTACTGTGATGCAAGAGGGAGCAGGGATGGGGGAAGGGGAAGGGAAAGGTAAGGCAAGTTAAGCTAGATTGTTACGTGTTGAAATTCATGAAGTTACGGCAGAACAGGATGAATATGGAAAATCAGGGTAGGGTGGGATGCTCTGTCGTGATGTCACCTCAGGACTTTAGTTAAGCAGGTAAACAGATAGATCGATATATAGATAGATAGATAGATAGATAGATAGATAGATGAATAGATATTTAGTAGGCAAGTAAACAGAATGATATATGTGGATAGATAGAGAAATAGTTAGGTGAATAGGCATGGTTAGGTGAATAGAAATGGACGGGCAAATAAATTGACAGTTATAAATAGATAAAGAGATAGACAGATAGATGAGTATATTGTCCACTGCTCCAGAGGATCACAGGATTAAATGATGCAGTTAAAATGTGACGATCCAAGAAGAACAAAAGATTAAAAGCGAAACAAAAAGGGAAAAGTGAATGGGGAGAAAAAAAAAACAATGAAAAACACACATATCACACACAAAAGCCATACAAAACTACTGGACAAAACATTCATATCACCACATATATGGAAAAAATACACACACACACACACACACACACACACACACACACACACACACACACACACACACACACACACACACACACTGAAGAACACGAACAAAACACATAGAATAGCACATGCACATTACCACAAACAGGAAAATATACATACAAGCAGCGGACGAAAACAAAGCATAACACACGGAAATGCATTGTACACACCGCCACAAACACGTAAAAAGGCAGAGATATGACGTAGAGCACAAACAAGAAAGACAAGGCAAGACAAGATAAAACAAGAAAACATGATAAGCTCCACGATAACACATACGTATTACCACAAATACAAACCTAAACAAGAAAACAACAACAAAAAAACACTTAAAGGAACATGAACAAAACACGTCTGTATGTCCATTTACCTGTGACCATTTAAGACGCTTTTAAGAGGGAGATTTCAAGATATTTATTCCATTCCTTTGGCTAGTTCTGTTGACCCTTTTTCACAGACTGACATCTCATTAATCATTTTTGTATTCTTTGTCCGGTTTTCCCTGTCACATTAAAAACAACACCAAATACACTTAAAAAAACGTGATGAACTCTAGAACAACACTTACATAATCATCAAAACACCATAGCTTTCAAGTAATATGCAACCAGATGACTCTCTGCTCTCTCCTTCTGTCTTATCTATACATCCCTGACCTCCTACACACAGCACCTGAAGCACAAATCAAGCCATACACTGCTTAAGCCACGTGCTCTTGTTAGCCCAGGTGCGTGTATAAGGTGATGAATATTACCAATCTAGATATGAACTGATGTGCTTCTACTTATCTTCTTCACTTCTTACGTTACCTGATCAACTTTGTGTGTGTGTGTGTGTGTGTGTGTGTGTGTGTGTGTAGACAGGATAAGGGGACGTGGTTGGATAGGAGGGTGGGTTAGGTGGGTGTTGTTCTCCTGCCTCCCGTTAATCAAAGTGACAAATGCATCAGGACTTTTCCCCCAGTACACAGCTGTGACATACAAGTAAATACGTTATTTGTAAAACCTGTGTGTGTGTGTGTGTGTGTGTGTGTGTGTGTGTGTGTGTGTGTGTGTGTGTGTGTGTGTGTGTGTGTGTGTGTGTGTGTGTGTGTGTGTGTGTGTGTGTGTGTGTGTGTGTGTGTGTGTGTGTTCCGACAAAGTTTGGAATGATGTACACTCTCACTCTCTCTCTCTCTCTCTCTCTCTCTCTCTCTCTCTCTCTCTCTCTCTCTCTCTCTCTCTCTCTCTCTCTCTCTCTCTCTCTCTCTCTCTCTCTCTCTCTCTCTCTCTCTCGTGGCGTTTCCTCTTGTGTAATTTATCCTACTCTTCATTCTACTGCAACATTTCACTCGTCCCCATCTGTATGAATAAAAAATTAGGTGAATGTCAATACAAGCCTTGGAAGTGACCCACCCTTGACGAGAGCTTGTGTGTAACTTGCCGAATATAGGGCATATGTAAATATCTAAATACCTGAGCGTTGCCTGCAGAATTTCTATACTACTCTCCCCTGAAAAACTATCGCCACTTGAAACATTCCTGGATGGTTGTTTCTGTTTGTTATACGTTCCTTTCATTAGTAGAATTATTGCTATGACTTCTCTTCTCCACTTAAGTTTGATAAAATAAGATAGTGAAAATTCAAAGTGTGGTTATGAGATATTCTATTCTTATTTGGTAGATGTTGTTTCATATTTGATATTGAGATATACTATTGACTATAAGTTTGTGATGGAGTGTTTCGTACGTTTTCTAGTAACTGTAGCATAATATTTGGTCAGAAATCTTGCCTTGTGTTCCTTGCACCATCATAACAAGCAAAATATTTTCATTAATAGGCAAAGAGAAATATTACTGTTATCTCTCCTTGAAATTTCCCAGTTAAACAAGGAAGGACGTTTCTCTGCAGAACGAAAAGTACATTACTGAGTAGAAATTTCAAAATATATTGTTTTTAATCCCTTTCTTTTTTTATAAATGCATATTTTTATGCATTTTTTCTTCTATATCCTTGTTATTTTTTTTCGTATCACAATGAAAGGGTTAACTTAATTTTTCGTCTAACTTTTCTTACTGAATATAAAGTTATGCTGCTCTCTATCAAAAATACTCGTTTACAAAACTCAATAAAAAACATTGAACTGAAACTACATACATAATATTTTTATTAGCAAGCATAAGAAAACCCTCATTAGCTTACATAATCCGTAAACTTTCCCATCTGATGGAAACTTACGTTTGATGAAAGTGTCTTGAAACACACACACACTCTCTCTCTCTCTCTCTCTCTCTCTCTCTCTCTCTCTCTCTCTCTCTCTCTCTCTCTCTCTCTCTCTCTCTCTCTCTCACTATATATGTCTCAAAACGGTCTACAGTTTTTATCTCGACAGTAAATCTAACCTTCTTTACATAATCAAAAAATAAGTATTATTCTTCGTACATTGCATCCTCCTCAGACATTCTAAATATCTTTCATATGCCGTGTACGTACATCACCCTTCACATCTCAGTTCCATCCTCTCTTTTCCCTTCCTTCCGTTACTACTTCCACGCTCCTCTTCCTTTCTCTTTGCCATTCCCTTTCACCTCTTTTCTACCAACTCCTTTCTCTCCTCCTCCTCCTCCTTCTCCTCCTCTTTTGTCATTATCCCTTCCGTCACATCGCCTCTGCCTCACAGCGAGCACTGGTCCAAGGTTCCCTCTCCTCCACACATGCACGAGGACAAATATTGAAATGCAAGGAGATGGATTTAGATGCCTATCCATGACAGCGGCGATTCTACGAAGAGAGGGAAAAAGAAGATTGTGCATTGCGTGTTGATGACATGTGCTAGAGAGTGAGACTTTTGTGTATACGTTTAATATTCTAGCGAGATACATGTAGAAATTAGATTACTTTATAAACGGGATATCGTAATGTATATCCTAACGTACTAGCTGCTGGCAGAAATGTTGATCGTGACACAATACTGAAGGTTTATGCGTGCCGTGCAGTGTATTATTGCTGGCTATGTATGTATTACAGCTCAGATGCTTGTCAAAAGTGATTACAAAAGTATGGATGATTAGGTACGTAGATTCATCATTCGCTTCCTCCCTTTCCTCCTCCTCCTCCTCCTCATCATCATCATCATCATCATCATCATCCTCGTCCTCGTCCTCCTCCTCCACCTCCTCCTCCTCCTCCTACTCCCCGACCTACATCGCTTACAATTGTGCGTAAAGGAGGTTTTATCAGTGCTATGTTATGTATATGTCTGTATCTTAGTATATTTCACACAGGCAGACTCGTTATGATAAACAGGATTGCTGGTGTTTGTTAATGTTTCTGTAATGTGACCTGTTTCTATTCCGCTTACATTCCATATCGTAATATTTAAGGCAAGCTGCAAGAAGCCATCAATCAGTCTTATACAAGCGCC
This sequence comes from Portunus trituberculatus, assembly GCF_017591435.1. Lineage (NCBI taxonomy): Eukaryota > Metazoa > Arthropoda > Malacostraca > Decapoda > Portunidae > Portunus > Portunus trituberculatus. The sequence goes on from NC_059301.1 coordinate 30,163,975, forward strand.
AGTTCTTACATTAAAACTTGCCTACTTATACCAACCCATCATCCATATCCATAAATTCTCTCTCTCTCTCTCTCTCTCTCTCTCTCTCTCTCTCTCTCTCTCTCTCTCTCTCTCTCTCTCTCTCTCTCTCTCTCTCTCTCTCTCTCTCTCTCTCTCTCTCTCTCTCTCTCTCTCTCTCTCTCTCTCTGTTGAATCAATAACAACCTGGTTACTAGTCAATTCTGTTCATCCTTTCTAGCCCTTGAATCAGTCATCTCTCTCTCTCTCTCTCTCTCTCTCTCTCTCTCTCTCTCTCTCTCTCTCTCTCTCTCTCTCTCTCTCTCTCTCTCTCTCTCTCTCTCTCTCTCCTGCCTCCGGACACCTTTTAATCTAATTATTAAAGTTTCTACAATGTCTAAAAATAATGGTGAGTACGTTTCTATGGCTCAGGTTTTGCATCCAAGTTTATTTGTTCAATGGTCAGTTAAAAGCTCACTAATGCCCAATACGAGAAGGATTTTGGTGTTGTCGTTACATGTGGTCTGAAGTTAATGGTCAGACTAACGGAATAAGTAAGTAAAGTGAGTATAATGTTCGGTTTATTCTACATATTAGTTCATTACTTAGTCTTCATTTGTATGCTCTGGTGTTATTTCCTGTTCTATCTCCTCCTCCTCCACCTTCTTTTTCTCCTCTTCCTCTTCCTCTTCCTCCTCCTCCTCCTCCTCCTCCTCTTCCTCCTCCTCCTCCTCTTTCTTGCCTCTGAGTAACTGCAGCACTTTTATAAATAATTTTTGTTTAGCATAATGCAATTAACTCTCTCATCTCTCTCTCTCTCTCTCTCTCTCTCTCTCTCTCTCTCTCTCTCTCTCTCTCTCTCTCTCTCTCTCTCTCTCTCTCTCTCTCTCTCTCTCTCTCTCTCTCTCTCTCTCTCTCTCTCTCTCTCTCTCTCTCTCTCTCTCTCTCTCTCTCTCTCTCTCACACACACACACACACAAACACAAACACACACACACACACACACACACACACACACACACACACACACACACACACACACACACACACACACACACACGCTAATTTCGTTTCTAGGCTTCATTTTAATATATTAAAGGTTATCCACCTCGCGAAAGCAACTCAAGCAATTATAATTACGAGTCATTATTTTAATGCTATTACTGATATCATTATTATTGTTATTATTATTATTATTATTATTATTATTATTATTATTATTATTATTATTATTATTATTATTATTATTATTATTATTATTATTATTATTATTATTATTATTATTATTATTATTATTATTATTATTATTGTTGTTATTATTATTATTATTATTACTCTTATTGTTATTCTTATTATTACTATTAGTTGTCATTCTTCTTATTATTATTACTATTATTATTTTTCATTATTATTATCATAATCATTATTATTATTATTATTATTATTATTATTATTATTATTATTATTATTATTATTATTATTATCATTATCATTATCATCATTATTATCATTATCCTTAGTAGTAAGTAATAAAAAAAGTAGTAGTAGTAGTAGTAGTAGTAGTAGTAGTAGTAGTAGTAATAGCAGTAAGAGGAGGAGGAGGAGGAGGAGGAGGAGGAGGAGGAGGAGGAGGAGGAGGAGGAGGAGGATTAAGAGGAAGAGGAGGAGGAGAAGGAAGAGGAGGAGGAGAAGGAAGAGGAATAAGAGGAAGAGGAAGAGGAGGAGGAGGAGGAGGAGGAGGAGGAGGAATATACAAAGGAATACAAAGGAATATACAAAGGAAAGACCAAGCAACAACAGACCCTGGGGTCCTTACTAGGCTGCTTGGTTAACTATTCTATACTAACTACACAGTGTTAGAGACAGGACAGGAAAGCAGAAGGCTCCTCCTCACCCACCCATCCCACCAGCCGAAGCTGGCCGGAAAAGGAAAGGCACCATGTGGTATTGAAAAACCAAATGGAATTTTAGAGGATAAAGAAAGGAAGTTGTAATCTACGTCTACTCTTGTTTGTGGGGGACTATGTAGGTGCTTGACAGTTATGTAGTGTGGTGAATGTGCGTGTGGATGGAGTCACAGTGTGGATGTCGGAGGGGTAGTACGGCAGCCTTGCCTGGCGCTTTCAAGGAAGGCAGCAGTCAATCAGGCCCCAGCTCCGTTCACTCCACTGAGTAAGCGTACTTTCCCTTTGAGGGACGCCGTACACTGATTTCCCCCTGCAACATTGATCCCTGGTTGTCCTGATGGTGATAAAAAATTAACAGGGCCCTAGACAAACACAACCCGTCACAGGTCGAAAGTGGGAGTAGTGACCGTTAACTCAGGGTTATCTGTGAGTGTAAGTATAGTATAGTGTAGTGAAAATGCAGACACAGTGTAGAGGTCAAGAGGTGGTGCGGCAGCCTTGCCTGGCGCTTTCAAGGGAGGCAGCAGTCAATC
>NC_059301.1:30171411-30176411 GCF_017591435.1 Portunus trituberculatus
TGTAACGTTGCACTTATGTATTTACTTATTTATATATTCTTGTTTTTCTTTCTCTCTTTCTTTGTTTCTTTCCCTCTTTATTTATCTATCTATTTTTCAGCTTTTGCATCCCTTCACTCTTTTTATCCATCTCTCTCTCTCTCTCTCTCTCTCTCTCTCTCTCTCTCTCTCTCTCTCTCTCTCTCTCTCTCTCTCTCTCTCTCTCTCTCTCTCTCTCTCTCTCTCTCTCTCTCTCTCTCTCTCTCTCTCTCTCTCTTGGTAATGGATGCTAAAACAAACACCAGATTTACTGAGAAAGATACTCCCGCCAGGATGCGTTTCGAAGAAGAGAATGAAGTGTACAAGTGAGTGCGTCAGTGAAACGAGGAGGTGGAGGAGAAGGAGGAGGAGGAGGAGGTGATGATGATGGTGGTAGTGGAGGAGGAGGAGGAAACTTAATACTGAAGCCACTTTAGCAGTACCCGTCCTCTGTTCCTGCTCAGCTACGTTGGTAATGAGTAGCTAATCTAAGTCCAAGGGGTTCATAATGAAGGCAGCGTGGCGGGTCGGAATGAAGGAATGGAACACTTTCCGCTTACGACACCTGTGCTATCCCCTTTAGGAACTGGTATTTTCAGTGGACAGTTTCTTTTATCAGTTTAGTTGTCTTTGGCCTGAGCAATCTTTTCATATATAAAGAAAAAATACTCCTTGACCTAATTTAACGACCTAACATCACATCACGCCCCTGCATTGTAATACTGGACGTGTTTCTGAACTGTCTTCTTTTTAAGGCCTTGCATCTACAACAGATCTTTTTCTATCAGTTGTATTGCATCTTGGCCACAGATCTTTCACATTATAGAAAAAAAAATGAGCTAACCCAACTTAACCACATCTAATCAGGCTTCATATTTTAGATTGTTATATTGGTCCTGCTTCTGGAGTGTCTGCTTTAAGGTCTGGTAGCTTCGGCTGACCTTTTCTTAATAAGTTTAATGATTTTTCTTTTCACATCCACTACTTTATGCAAGAAAAAAGAAAAGAAAAACTCGCACTGACCTAACATGACAGCTTCACGTTTAAGAATTTAATTTAAAACATGATTTTGCACTGTCGGGAACTGTCATTCAGAGTGAGTGTTATATCAATCATTTCAGCGCCATTATATAGGGCCCTTTTTATAAGACAAAACAGATAAAAGAAAAGGCCTTAAAACTTAAACCAAAACTGGAGCAACCTGACCTGACCGCCTCCTGGAACTGACGATATTAGACCGTATATGAAAGTAATTTAGATCATTTACAATTTAATTTCTTATATTTTCATGTTCTTTAGGTGTATCAGACAAAAATTCAACACTATATTTCTTTGTGCTGCTCCTTTCTATACATTCATCTTCACGTTAATATAACATTACAAAAAGAAATGTACATGTTGAAATATTAGTTATGTACATCTCGGGCACGTGGGACTATAACATTTAGTGTGTGAAAGAAGCAGAGCAAGACATCGTGGCATCTTATTTACATATGCTTTAAGTTTGTAGAATGATAGAGAGAGAGAGAGAGAGAGAGAGAGAGAGAGAGAGAGAGAGAGAGAGAGAGAGAGAGAGAGAGAGAGAGAGAGAGAGAGAGAGAGAGAAAGAAAGTATATGAAAGACAACAATAAAGGGAAAGAAAGAGAAAGGCATTAATCATCTAAAGAAGGGATGGGAAGAAAGAAATAAGAAAGGTAGGATAATTAATTCAACAGAAAGTAAAGGAAAGAAAACATATTAACAAGAAAAATGGAATAACAGACTAGTTATATATATATATATATATATATATATATATATATATATATAGAGAGAGAGAGAGAGAGAGAGAGAGAGAGAGAGAGAGAGAGAGAGAGAGAGAGAGAGAGAGAGAGAGAGAGAGAGAGAGAGAGAGAGAGAGAGAGAGAGAGAGAGAGAGAGAGAGAGAGAGAGAGAGAGAGAGAGAGAGAGAGAGAGAGAGAGAAAGGGGGGGGAATGTTCCAGCAGCGACACCTTTCCGAGAGACGCACGCTTTTAAGTATTGTTAATGGGTGACCAATTTTGTAATCAAGGAGCTGTCGGAAATTGCCTCCATGTTTGCCATTAACCTCAACTAGGCGACCCTGGTCAAGGGCCACCGCATGACCAAGGGCGCAATCAGACTTAATTAAACTGGTGAGGGAGCGCGTGGGTTACAGTACAGCAGGTAGCTTGTGTACTTATAGGAATTATTTTCTAAACCTTTCCATTAATATACCCAAAAATATAGAGCACTTAAAGCACGATACGAAATCTTGTCTACTACCTACACGAAAAAATCTAAAACTAAAGATTAAGAGGCTGTAGTGAAAACACGAAGTTTAGCGTAGAAAATATACATTCCATTTAGAGCTTGTGAGTGGAACTAACTCATACATGGAGTACATTTTTAGGTATATTGTATTTGCATGTCTTTCCATTAACACTCATATGCAGAGTACCCTTTTATATATTACTTATATACACATTTCATTTAACACTCGTACATAGAGTAGACTTTTATGTATACTTTATATAATATTTAAAAATACTCAGTAGTAATTGCCACTGCAAATATTTTTTTTTTTCACAATAACGTTATAGTACAATCATGCAACCAGTATTCTATATACATGTATCGTCTTCAAATAGAACTGTATAACAAGGAAACTAAATATGGTTATTTATATTACCAAATTCATTCACCACGCTCAAAACTTGAAGTCGGCATTAGCTTAAGAACATAAAAACAACATCAAATCAGGGAAGCTGCAAGGAGTTATCAAGCTTATGTGTGTCAGTTCTTGTATTTACACATATCAACCTCATCTATTTACTTGTCTGATCTTTTAAAAGCTCCCTTATGACTCAGCACTAATTATCTGATTACTGGCTCTTTTCCAGTTATATATCAGTTTGGAAGCCTATTCCTTGTTATATTTTTCATTTATATAACTTTAAAGGAGAAGTTTCAGAAGGTTGGTTTTCTAGTGTCATAAGAAAAGCCACAGTAAGGAAATGTGAAGAGAGGATATTACAATTAGCATAAAAGAGGAAAAGGAAGAGAGGGAAGTACTAATGAAGCAGCATTTAGGGAAGAATGTAACATATCAAGATAACACACAATGAACGCCAATGTAGAGAAATGAAAGGATGAAATATTGCAATAGAGATTTACAAAAGAGAGAAGGGAAAGAAGGAAGTGGCAACAAAGCGATATTCAATACGGAAGACGAGCACACACAATGAAAACAAGAAAAGTAACAACAAATCACAGTAGGAAACATATTACAATTTAGACTGAATAGACAAAAATAAATAAGTAAATAAAGCGTGGGAGAGATAACACAATGAGGACAAGTAAAAGAGGGAGACAATATGAGAGAAAAAAAAACCTAATAAAATGAAGATGAGCACAACATCACTGCCAATAGAAGAAAATTAAGTCACTCGTAAGTTATTACAAAGAAATCAAAACAAAGGGAAGAGATTTAAAAACGTAGTACCATTAGATGAAAGAGATAAACAAACACACACACACACACACACACACACACACACACACACACACACACACACACACACACACAATGAATACGAGGAAATAAAACAAAGGAAGTGTAAGAGAGACATTACGATAAAGACTGAAGTAAAAGACACAAACAGAGAAAGAGAGAGAGAGAGAGCATATATAACAAAGTACCATCAGATAAAGTATATAAACACACCCCAATGAATGCTGCAAATAAAAATCAAAGCAGCGTAAGAGAAACGACATGACTATATACAATACATACCTCCTCCTACCCTCCTCCTCCTCCTCCTCCTCCTCCTGCAGCACTCCAGCAATAGATGAGAGGGGGGGTGGGGAATCTCACAGCTCACCTGCAAGGAAACAACAAGCACATTATTAACACACACACACACACACACACACACACACACACACACACACACACACACACACACACACACACACACACACACACACACACATACAGACGTATACAAGTGGAATGGATATAAAATTTAAAACAATTAATTCCCTTCAATGGTTCTCAAGCCATTTACGTCACCAAAGAAAGTTTAATTGGAAAGCCAGTCACCATCCTTCATCCCTCTTCCTCCTCCTACACCTCCTCTTCTTACTCTTCTTCTTCCACCTCCATTTCCTCCTGTTCTTCCTCCTCCTCCTTTACAGATCAAAGGGTGAGGAAGAAGGATCCGTCTAACTCTTAAGGGATATGTGTAATCCCAACAATTCATTCCCCATCTTTTCTTTCTTGCTTCTCTTCTTGCTTCACCCTTCCCTCGACACTCCTCCTCCTTCTCCTCTTCGTGCTCCTCCGCAATAAAGTACCCATCTTTTTTTATTTATAAGTATATAGTGATTGGCGTCACAATAAATATTAGTTTTGTCCATAACTTAAATCTGGGATCGTTCTAATGTTTCAACCAAAAATACCGTAAGAAGACATATCCGACATTTTCAATCATACGTACATCGAGAGAGAGAGAGAGAGAGAGAGAGAGAGAGAGAGAGAGAGAGAGAGAGAGAGAGAGAGAGATTGATATTGATATGTATATCAGGCCATAATATAATATACATTTTAGGAGAAATTTGGTGTACATGACTTAAGGCTATAAGTCCATTAAGCCGTAACTTAGGAAGGACCCAAAATTAGTGTATAAAAGCACAGCATAGAACTGTGCTGCCATAAAAACTAAGACTACACTATTATATAACAAACATGGAAAATAATATCAACATTTGTATATCAGAGAAATGCACATTATAATAAGTTACAATAGATTACCAATGTTCTGTATAAAGTAATACACAGAAATATGACAAATAAATAGGATATCAATGCTTTGTATAAAGTCATGTAAAAAACAGTAAGAGTAACAATAGCAAAACCAAACAATATTAACGAATATATCAAGAAACACACACACACACACACACACACACACACACACA